>NC_049213.1:15017613-15317613 GCF_013347855.1 Anguilla anguilla
CTGGGAAAATCCCCCATAGGTTACAGTGCGACCCCCTCATATCACTCTACGGCCTGGCCTTAGATGAAGAAAAGTACCCATCTATCCCTGGAGTGAGGCCTTGTCTCTGCCACACTGACAGATGCTTCAACAGAGAAACCAGTTACTGCAAAACAACTAACAGGAAGCAAATTTAAGTGCCCAAAACCTGTGGCTCTGTTTACGTGTGCAGCATCAATTGAAGGTTTTTTTTAAAGTATTTTCCTTGCTATTGGTATCACAGAGCTAGGAGCTCTAAAACATGTCAGCTCCCCTTTGATCAATTTAGAGTGTGGGCAAATTAGTTTCATAGATGTCCCCCCTGAGGACACTTTGAGGCACTATGAATATATTATGTATAATTAGGACATAGATTCCATGATAATGACAAAAAGCAAGGTCTGGAGGTTACTTAAAGTTGCAGTATGCAAGTTTGGAGATATGAGAGAGAACTAGATTTTGATTAAAATGTTCCATCCTGTCGCATCCCTCTTCTTCGATCTCCCTCCAAAGCCCCGCTTTCCAAACACATGCATGCTTGCAACCGGACATCTGAGTACTTGTAATTTTTGCTTGTATGAGACCCAGACGAATTAAACGTCGGTCAAATAAACAGTTTTAAAAATAAACGCATCCGGAACTGTGCGACCTGTTTTTTTTTTGTTGTTTTGTTTTTGCTTGAACAGCATTGGTAGCGATAAACATAAATCTAGCCGGTGAGGTACAGAGGTAAGGCGGACAAATCACCATTCTAAAACCGGAAGGCAGCATTCCCATGTAGTCTCAAGGACTATCGGTGAGGCTGCTCCAACTGTAGTCGCACGACCCCAAAAATCCTACTCATTGGAGACTCGATAATCAGGGATGTGAGAAACAAACTGATTAAAACGTTGCGCTTTCCTGTCGCGACTATCAGTACTCTAACTGATGAAATCCTGCAGGTACTACAAAGACACAGAGCCATTGAGAAGATTGTTGTTCACGTGGGCTTAAATGACATCTCGAAACAGCAGTCAGAAGTTCTCTAATTGGATTTCACTCATTTATTGGACTCTCACTTGAATGTACTCAAACACAAGCGTATATCTACAGTCTTATACCAATTATAGGCCGAGGTAGCTAGCACTTCACTCGGGTTCTTAGTCTAAACACATGGTTAAGCTCAACATGTGTGGCACGAAATGTTAATGTTAACGTATGCTAGCCAGTAACCTGCTTTACAACATCTCTATTCTACCCATGACAATCACCACAAACGGTAATGACAGCAACAGGCTGCAAAGCCTTCGGTCAGCACTAAAATCGGTCGTCAATACACTGAACAGAAAAGTCTGGGAAATGAATGAGCTTCTGAATAATTATGACAGGTGATGCACTGCCTAACCATATTCTCTCTCTCACATGCACTCAGCGAACATTACTAGAAAACTTAGCTGAAGCTCAGGTAACCATGCCACTCTTCAAAATATTTTGGTCATTAATAATAGCTGGTGGCAAAATTAATAAAAAACTGAAGGGCTCAAATGAGCATAATTTAATTACTGTGAACTGCATTACTGATGAGAAATATACTTATGAGCAAAATTTTTCCCAGTTTCTGAAATGTACTGTTCTGAATGTCTGGTCATTAACCAATGGCCAGTTAATTGAAAATTATGCATTAGACCATCTTTTTCTTACAGAGACATGACTTGGCAGCAGTACTAATTGAAACCGCTCCCCCTCAGTTCAAGTTTTTTAGCGTCTTTAGAATGAATAAGAGGGGTGGTGCTGTAACCTTTCTGTATAAGGACACAACGTAAGCAAATTTCTCATGGGGACTTTTCCACTTTGGTCAATCTGTTCTTATGCTGGGTGTCTACAACCCATCTAAACATAGTGCAGCTTTTCTTGATGAGTTTGGGGATTTGATCTCTAAGATGAACTGATTTTATACATGTCTTAATAACTGGCGATTTTAATATTCACATATATACTGTATGTTCTCCCACACACATCTAAGTTCTCCCACACATAAATATAATCACATTTTGGACCTGGTTATTTCGCACGGCTTAGACATTTCAGCCCTTCGTGTATTAGACATTGCAATTTCTGACCACTATTGTGTCTTTTTTGAAATGTCAGTGTTCCAATACTGAGAGTAATAAGGAGGACAATCACCAAGCGTTGTCTTACTGCAGACTAAGCTGCGACCTTCATGAATCTCACGTGTACTGTACCTCCGGTGCCAGATTGTTGTGACACATTAGACACATTATAACTCCAGTCTAACTGAGTGTGTTAACGCTGTAGCCTCATTGAAAACTGTAATGGACTCTGGAAAAGCTAAAGCTCCCTGGAGGAAAATATCAACCATTTTAGAATGAAAAAGAGTCTGCAGGAAGTCAGAAAGGCTATGGCGGCGTACAAAACTAACAAGTCACTATGATTGTTAGAGATCACTTAAAAACACTAAATAGGGGAATGAAATATGCCAGGAAATACTACTTCTCAAACCTGATCAGACGATGACAAAGATGACCCAAAATTTATTTTTTCCACTATTGCTAGATCGACTAAGTTCTCCATGCACGTATCTAAACTTCTCAACTGACAAATGTAAGAAATTTACAACATTTTTAATGAGCAAAACACAATGTTCACTTTCAGTCATTAATTTTGAAACATTAACTAAAATTATATCAGTCTTAAATCCCTCAAGCTGCTCTCTTGACCCAATACCCACCAGTTTCTTTAAACAAGTCTGCACCATTGCTGAATATTGTAAATCAATCACTGAAAAAAGGAATTTATCCATCTAGATGGAATCTAGATCCAACCATGCTTAGTAACTTCTGGCCAATCTCCAACCTTCCATTTCTAGGAAAAATAATTGAAAAGGCCATTTTTATTCACTTGAATAATGACCTTACTGTCAATAATATTAATTAAAAACTCCAATCTGGCTTTCAGGCTGGCCACAGCACAGAAACAGAACTTCTCAATGTGTTAAATGATCTGACAATCAAGAGTGACTATTTTGATTCTACTGGATCTCAGTGCGGCCTTCAACACCGTTGGTCACCAGATTCTACTCAGATATCTGCAAAACTGGGTTGGCCTATCGGGCTGTGCTTTAACTGGTTCAGATCCTACCTAACTGGCCGTGAATACTACGTGACACTGGGCACCTGTCTTTCTAAGTGCCACGCCTTATCTTGCGGTGTCCCCCAGGGCTCGATTTTAGGACAATTATGGTTTCATTTATACATGCTTCCTCTACCTAGTCTAATTTTAAAAACTCTCTTTCCATCAGTATGCATATGACACACCGCTGTATTTGTCTTCAGCACCGGATGCTTGACTGTATTAATGACATCAATGCATGGATGCCCAAGAACTTTCTTCAGCTAAACAAAGATAGAACTGAGGTGCTTGTTATTGGAAACACGACTCAGGACAGACATTCTGGTACATCTAAACTTTATGTCCCTGGAGGTCAAAAGCCATATTAATAACTTAGCTGTGACATTTGGCTGATATCTATTTTAAGATCCACATCAGCAATTTCTGCTAGGCAGTATATTATCACCTTCGCAATATGTGATATGCTCTTCATTTCCGACAGTGAAAAACCTGCACATGTTTTTGTGTCACCTCTACCGGATTACTGCAATGCTCTTCTATACAGCCTACCCAAATTCTCTATCACAAATTTACAAAGTGTTCAAAACACTGCTGCCAGTATTTTGAGCACGTTTGGATCACATTATGCCAGTTCTCAAATCTCTTCACTGGCTGCCTGTGTTTTTTTTAGAATCGATTTTAAGAATTTCATTAATGTTTAAATGTCTTCATGGTCTTGCCTCTCGTTATCTTGGTGTAGTTATTGTCATGTATGTTTCAGCCAGGTCACTCAGATCATCTAATACTAAGACTCTGGTCATTCCTACAATACGGCTGAACAATATGGTTCAATTCCTTTTTGGTCATGATCTTTTCTTTGGCATTCTTTTCTTGGTTTTTCATCAGTATACACCATTGTAGTCAGACATAACTGGTTATTTTGGCAGATTTTTCTCTGCCATGCTTGTTTTGTTTTCTAGGCAACTAGCTAGCAAGCTGTAGCACTGTCTCTGCGAGATCTCTGCTGTGTTCTTAACATGATTGACAAGCAGGTAGGCAAGCCTCTTTACAGAGATCTGTCCTGATTGGTTAAGATTCAAGCGTGGTGAAATTTATAGTGGCTGATTTCAGAGCCTGGGGCAGTCAGAGAGATCAGATTTGTTTCTGAACTTATAATTATATTAACTTATGATTTATCGATATCTGCCGGGATGTGAAGGAAATTTAACCAAATATGAAGTGTTCTAAAAAAAAAAAAAACTTATACTGCACCTTTAATTATTAAGTTACTATTTAACTAGAATACACGTGTAATAAAGCCCATATTTCTAGAAATATAATTTTTGTTGCTGTTGTCATTCAGCTCCCATTCGAGATTATCCAGATACTGATTTCTTAATCCTTACTTGTGTCTTATTACTGAAGACCTAAAACGTACACACACTTAAGCTTACAGATCTCAAGGTTTGTATTTTGCTTGACATCTACTGCATGCACTCTTGGGGGGTTTAACTTTCAAACAGGTTATTCCTGCAAAATGGAATGACAATATATCAGGATCTTTCTCCTGGCTCCCAGAAAACTATTTTCCACTGGTATCGCATTGTTCTTGAAGCCCGGCCAATATTTCAGTCAGACTCTGAGATTGTTTGATGATATGTGGCAAAAGATATATCTTTTGTCATAAAAGTTTTCCAAGTATTATTAAGGAGCTCTCATGGGAGAGAAATCCTATTTATTCGTAAGGCAAATAAAATGATAACCGATGAGGTTACAAATCAAAGGATTTTTGACTTCTCAAAGAAAGAAAAATGTTTGCATTCAAAAAGCACTGACAGTCACTGGAAATGGATAAATTTTAAAATATAATGAATGAAAAGTATAGGCTAAACAAAAAGAAAGACTCATGATTCCATACATTTGTATGTATTTAGCAAATGTTCTTATCCAGAGCAGCTTACAAGGTAATTCAACATCAGGAGTGAACATTCAACACTGGCAGAGTCAGTGATTAACTTCAGAGTGCCATGAAAACAAGAATATGCATTGTAAGAAATAGACCACAGAGCATACATCTGACTTAGCACCCGGCCAGAAAAATGAGTGCATCGTGATAACACATCAATATTGCTATATACCCAGATTACTTCTCTCAGCACCTGGGGGAATACCTGAATGTCCTCTCCACTTTGGAGAAGCTGAACCATGCCATCCTGAAGGCCATGGACAAAACCAAAGAGGTAGGTATCAGTCCATCAGTTGAATTGAATACATTTTGAAAGCATTTTTCTGAAAGAAATGAATTCAGTAAAACTGTCTGGTTGTCTGTGTCAATTATCAGTCAATGATATAAGGACCATTTCTTGTGTTATGACTGGACAAGTCTAACCAACGTTCTCATGCTTTCTTTGTCTTTTTTGTCTTTCAAGATTCATAAGATAATTCCGTAAAATGAAACATACTCTAAGGGGTCTGGCCTTAATTTCCAGAAAGCAGCCGCAGAAAGGATTAGTTTGTAATTGCATTAATTTTATATTGCACAGCTGTTGTTCATCTTACAATCGTCTGTTTCCTTCAAAACAGCCTAAATATGCTACAAAAGTGAGATCTTTGGCAACAGAGCTGGTCCGTTATCTGTGACAGCTGAAAACAGGCCTGTCCTATTCCAGTCTCAAAGGGATACTGGGAAAACGGTGCCTATCGTCGCTAAGACTGTCAGTTTAAAGCCCGGACTGTCACATTCGAGGTCCTTCAGCTGTGACTGAGCCAACAGCAACGCGCAACAAACGCTCTCGGCCGTCTAAAGACACACCGCGGCTCGACAGCTGTGTCGGCTCCCCCTCCCGGCGTTTCCATACGGGCGTGCCCACGTGACCGGTGATTTCCCCCACGGGTGGCCTGTAGCCTCTTCACGTGTTCCCCGAGTGGGCGCACGTGCGGGTGCGAGGTCACAGTGGGGCAATCTCGGCCAGGGGCGGAGGCTCGTGCAGCGCACTCCCCGACGCGGGTGGAAGACGAAGCCCGTGAGGAGGAGGGTGAGGTCTGGAGTTTTTGCGCCATTCCGCTCGTTGATGCTCCGCCAGAGGCGTCGAGCTCGCACCTGCTGAGTAGAGCCTGGGCACAACCATCTCTGTATCACCCGGCTTCCCTCTCACATTGACAGCGGCCAATAGCAGGCTCTCTTGTAGCACCAGTGTTCACAGCCTTATCACCATAATTTAAAATGAGATCCCTTGGTTTGATTGAGCTCTTCGCACGGTTGCTGTGAAGCTCTGGATTGTACTTCCGTAACACTTCTGCGAGGCCAATATAAAAACCCATTTTCCTCTCTCACCTAAAGCTTTACGTAGCTTATTGTCTTTTCTGTTACCATGTTTCCTGTTGTCTAGGTTTCCCTTTGTTCTTTACCTTTTTATTTCATTCTGTGTTGTTGACTGTTTCCCTTGTGTAGTTATGATTCTGTATCGTGGATCTGGAAAGACTCTTTTTGTCTGTCATCCCAAAAAACCTGAAAGAAATATGAATGAAAGCCTTGGTAGCCACAGGCTTGGATTCAGCCAATGGTTGTGATAGGCCTTGACTTTTGCTTTGTTCAGCGTAGACCCACTTTCATTACTTCATTGTATGGGCATTGCCAACCTATGTTTGTAAAAAAAAAAAAAACCTAACTCCATTAAAGGCCAGTGTAGATTCCAGGCCAGAGTAATTCTTCCATAATGTTTAATCAAAAAGTATACAGTGTGGTTTTCAAATGCTATCACTGCTGTCATCACTATCCGAGTGGATTTGAATGTATATATATGTAGGGGTATGGAAAGGAAATCTGCATTACGCAGGAAACACTGCAAGGGACGAGCCCCAGTGCAGCAGAAGAGCTTCATATAATATAGTGACTCAGAGACAAGCTCCTTTTCCCAAGGATTTTTCGCCTTCTTTGAAAGGGGCATCAGCCGAACCACCGAAGCATGTCGGAACATGCACAAATAAAAAAAAATCTCTTCAGCAGAATAAAAAAAAAAACTTCAGCGGAATAAATCCATGCGCTGAGCTGTAATTAGGGGACCATGCCTCATTTTCAAAGCTGACGCTGCCAGTAATTCTGCGGCGTTCCACCACAGTAAATTACAGAATTGAGTCTGGCACCTTTGGTCTGCTGCTCCAGTGAAAATCCTGCTGCTAAATGTCAGTGTCAGGGACGTGAAATTGTGAGTTTTGTAGTTACAGGGAAGAATTTTGACCAAACGCGGGGCTTCTGAAAATTCTGAGAGGGCCCAGCTGTCTGTGCAGTTTTTCTTGTTTGAATTTCTCTCTCCACTATGTGGAAGAGCTGTTTATTGAAGGCCTGGGCCTTAATTGGCCATTTGCAGCTTCTATTCACAAACAGTGTGCATATGTGTGAGAGTGTGTGAGTGTGTGTGTGGGCATGTATTACTATCTTTGTGAGAACCAAATGTCCCCACAAAGATAGAAAGATGAGGAAAATTACGCAAGGTGGGGACCTTTTGCTGGTCCCCACAAGTTCAAGAGGCTGTTTTAGGGTTAGGACTTAGGGTTAGGGTTAGGGTTACAATTAGGTTAAGGCTAGGGTTAAGGTTAGGCATGTAGTGGTTGGGGTTAGGGTAAGGGTTATTGGTTACGAAATGAATGTAAGTCAATGGGAAGTCCTTACAAGTATAGCAATACGAACATTTGTGTGTGTGTGTGTGTGTGTGTGTGTGTGTGTGTGTGTGTGTGTGTGTGTGTGCGCCCATGGCATTAACCCAAAGCAGTATTAACAACCACTCTACATGAGTTCCTGGTTCAACTTTTAAATGGTTCCTAGTTTCCAAACTTTTTAATCTTTTGTTCAGCAAAGCAAAGCAGCTGGCAGTTTCTCACAACCTGACTTCTATGCATCATTAGAAAGGGGCTACCCAAATATGTATTCTTCCAAAGGCATAACCTTATTTTTTGATGAAAAAAAAAAAAGATTCCTTGAAAAGGAGACTCAAGATGTAAAGTTAACTGCGTAGCTAGATATGTTAGTTAGACATATCTTTTCATTTGACGCTCTAGCTACCATATTGTAACACGACTTGCAGCAATCTACACTTTGCTAGCCAAATTAAGCCTCTCGCTGACATGTTGTGCTAAAGGCGGCAAGGCATCTTCCACAGTGACATCATCTTGAGGTGGATCAGGCTTCTTGGGCTCACATATGGCCTCACCATATAAATTTTACAAGCACCAATTCCTGCCATGCTAACTACGTGCATCTGCTGCAGAGAAGTACAGTGTGCAACCTAGCAACCAATCACAGTCGTGCGTTTGTGTGACGTCTGTAACTAATTTGCATATCAATGGAACAGCCACACCATCCTGTAAACCAGGTTCGGCTCAGAGACAGGGCTGGCAAAAATGTAGCAGTTTTCAAGGTTGATTGATTTTTTGCTCATGTTAACTCTGTCCCATAGTTGATGGAACGCACATCTCTACTATTACTTGAAGATTTAAGATCAGGTTTCCTTTAGATTTAAGGATTTGGCAATCCGCTGTATCAGGGCCAAGGTAACAAGAAAATGTGTGGTACCACAGTTTGACTCTTAGCAGTAGACATAGCCAAATGTGCCAGCTATAATACAAAATATGTTCCATTGTAGTCGTTTGTTAATCATAGTCCATAAAGAGATTTATCCAGGAGATAAGGGACAGAGGTAAGATGGCTTTTCTGTGGTGTAGGTTGGTACCCAGTAGAACCATTCTTTGAAAACCTATTCAAACAGTGACTTCAACTAGTCAATGGATGTGAAAAAATAGGTCATTGCAGGATTCAAGTACCCGATCTCTTAGCCACAGAAGAGAAAAAAATATATATTATAAGTCAAGTACAATGTAATCATCTTTCATTCAAAAGTGTATTATGAATGGGCACATAAAATGTGGAACAAGGGCATAGTCCTACTCTGCCAGCAGTGTGAACTGCAAATCATCAGTTGGTGACAACAAGGTAAATGATGTAATCACTTGCCGTCGCTGGCACTTCCTCGTATTATCATTTTTAAAATGATTAAAATTGCCTCGAGGGAACGCTCCTATTGTCTGTGTGCTAAATTTGAACTGGTGCAGAAAGTCATTTATTTAAACTTGAACGCTGGTGGTATTAAATGTGATTCACATTATGAGCGTAAGCGCTCGGCAGCGAGAGTCTTTTGATTGCAAAAGCCATAGCAACAGCAGCAGCGGCTAGATTGCCTTTGGGTTCAGTGATGAAAGAAGAAAACACACACGCAAAGAACAAAAGGGCTCATCTCCTGGCTTTCCCCAGAAAATAAACTTGTGCCGCGCGCGCCGCCGCAAATTGGAAAACAAGGCTCTCGCTACAGCGCCGCGGGGGAAAAAACGAGACGAGAAAGAGCGATGTTGGAGTTGTTTACGGCCAGCTTCTCCCCACAGTTCTGCGTCGCCTGATGACATTTGGGTCAGAGTAACAGGAGACGTGTTTGGGAAAGCTCTAGGGGTCTCTTCAGTGCGTGGAGGCTGCGGTAGACTCAGAATGCTTTTTTGAAAGCATTTTCATTATGACGTTCATCTTGAGCCGTTGCAGACTCTCCTTCCTTTCAATGTCATCCCTGTCGTCATGACCGTCGTCATCGTCAATCAATATCACTATCATCGTCAGGATTATCAGCAATAAATATCTTCATCAATCAGTGTCATCCTCAATCATTGTCATAGTCAGTATCTTCACCAATTACTGTCATCCTAAATCATTGTCTTGACAATAAGTATAATCAATCATCATTACCAGTCACACCATCATAAATTAGTATCAATTGACATAATGAGCAACAGCAACAAACCAGGTATTGGTAAAACAATAAAATATAATTAAAATAATGGCAAACACCCAGAGAGCTGTTGGGAGTGATGTAGATATATATATATATTGCACTTGTACCACATGATCTGGCATGCCAGGCTAAGACATCACAGGTTAAATGTCCCTACATTTCTCATTTAATGTAGCGTGTAATTCAGCCCTCCAACAGCCTCTTATGGGCAGTATTTCTTTGTCTTATTTTAGACAGCAGCAAATGGGGGAAACAGCTTGAAATAAGAAAGGAAATGTAATTGAGTAAGTTATGGAACAGGAACAGGCATAGAACTACATGAACACTGATTCATGGGAGTAGTGTGACACGAGCTTGAATAATCCTGCAGGTTTATAAAAATATAAACAGTTCTAGCTGTATTATAAATTATGTAGCTGCTTCTTAGTGCACCTTTATGTGTAGTTTCTAAAAAATGACTGAATCAAATTTAAACCTGCCGTCAACGATTGCAGGTCCATAGCCCGGAATACCTTCAGTTCTAAGTAATTCTAAAATTTCACATGGGACTGCCTTTATATGTTCCTGCTTAAATGCCATGCATTTTTATATGAAGAGTAATACAGCTACAGTTAGGTAATACCTGCACTCTACATATATAAAATAACATTGAACTTCCATTTATTTGTGTTTGTAATAAGTAATAAAGTTAATAATGCAACTCGTAACAACCTGTTGTTATAGTGATGCATGCTCTGTTTGTTTCATTTATAATACTGGTGTGGACTTGAATATGGACCAAAATGTTATGAGAAGTGTCTTACTTCAGAGCTGTCTTTCAGGAAAGCTCAATTGAGCCACTGTGCTAATGATGAACGACATTTTAAAATGAATGTGGTTATTTGCTTGCCATTCAACATCCCTTGTGACTGTAAGACAATGGCTGCAGCTTAATTACCTAATGACAGCTCCACACTTTCTTTTAGTTTGGGTGTACTGGCATCATCCATCAAAGTGCATACAGTAATCAGGAGTTATATAAGGATTATCTAGGTAATAGATCCTCTCCACAGTGGCTTATGTTGTATGATTAGTGACATATCCTATTAAACTAAACTCAATATATTATGCTATATATTCTAGGCCTATATAAATGTCTTTATATTGTAGGTGCATATTATCAAACAGTTAAAATGATTATTAAAAACAGAGCAACGTAGGAGTGTACTTTGCTACAAAATGGTGGAGAATCATAATCATCAGTATGCTTAAAACATAATTATACAGAATAGGGATAATGACCTGCTTAATCCTGTCATACTTGGAAAGACAGAGCACTATGAACTAGGAGACAAGCATTACACACTAGCATTTAGGAAGCTATCACTGTGCAGAATCATTTAGGAAATGATCATTACAAATGGAACATTCAGGGAAGAATCATAACCGATGAACATTCCAGATGAGAAATGGGTTTTTTCTGTCGTGATGCTAAATTGAATGGATGACTGGTGAGTTAAATGAGAAGAAAGTGAATAAAAGCGTTTCATAAAGGAAGAAACACAAATGAGATTATCAAATAATAATTATTATAAATGGGATACTATTTAATAAGGGAATATGCATTTTGGGTAGCTTCAGATTAAACATCCAGGTATAATGCTGAATCTTGTAACTTCCATGTTTATTTGAGCAAATGATACAGAAATACATTGGCATGGTACTCCAGTCCATCAGTATATATGGGAGTGTCTACAGGAGATTCTTTGCTCATTTGGCTTAGCTGTCTTTGTTAACACACTGAAAAAAAGCACAACAAAGGCATATGTAAGAATCTGGGTAATTAAAAATTTCAGCAAAATCAGGTGCATATATTTTAACTATATCATGATATCCATCCAAGATACCTAAGTTTAGTCCGTTTGCTACTTTATCGATTTTTTTTCATTTTTGACAAAACTGATTCGTAATCGAAATTAGATTTGATTTTGTTTGAACCCTTATAAACAGGAGAAAGATCTGACTCCTCCAAGAGAGGAGGGGGGGAATCGTTCTCAGGGATCGTTCATAAGATCTTTGTTGTTGTTTTGGACCTCTCCGTCTCCTCTTCCCAACTCCAGGAATACCAGAGCTCCTCCGTGCTGGGCCAGTTTGTGACCCGTTTCGTTTTGCGGGAGACCGCCAGCCAGCTGCACTCCCTGCAGACGTCGCTAGAGTGCGCTGTGGAGGCCGTGGAAGAGCAGAGCTGCCCGGGAAGGTAAGAGTGGCACGTCTGCTCGCCCTTGAGAAAGCCAATCAATGGAAAAATGTAAGTGAGTAGAGCTTCTGAACATAGCGGTGCTTGTCAGTCAAGGTTTTACAAACAGCGAATGCTTGTTGGTGGCTCTCAATCAAGAGAATAACATCTTTTATTAAGACCCGGAATGGATCATTACAAAGCACTGAGTGTTTTTTTATGTCCTCTGGTTAAGTACATAAAATACATACTAATGCTATGTACTGCCTACACCTATTTTTAATTCATGAATATGGTATAAATCAACGGGGGGAAAAAAAACCCTTTGCAATTGACATCAAGGGGAACCTGGAAATGGAGATGCAGTGATATGCCCAGTGATTTCCCATGCTTTAATTCACGAGTGGCTTATCATTCCCTTTCCATAACCATGTCATTTGGAGAAGAGAATTTAAAAGAAACTTTGAAATGTCCGCTGAGAGGAAATGGCTCGTGATGCGAGGAAAGCCAGTGCTGTGGGCGCAGTTAGGACCCTGCCCACAGAGATCAATCAGTTCATCTGACACAATTAGGACTCGCTGAATCTGACCATCTGTCTTTTAGCTTTGGCCGGCTGTCTGGTTTGATTCTCACGTAAACCTTTTTTTTCCTTCGGTTCTGCATGATCGGCTTCGGTAACGGTGCGAAGCGACCGCTCACTAAAATCCTTCGTTGAGGATTAAAGACACCTTCAGACACCTGGGGTTCAGCACGAAGAGCGATGTGACGCACTGACATTTTAAATTTAGCATGCGCATTTACCCGGAGTGGCTTGCGCACGTTTCGTTATCACGTTTACCCAGCTGGCTGGTTATTTTGCCGAAGCGTTCAGCAGTTTTGCGACTTGCTGGAGGGGGCAACAGCCATTCCCCCGTCTGGGAATCGAACCCGAAACCTCTGGGGTTACAAGCCCAGCTCTCTAAACATGTACTGCCCCTCACCGCGTTGTGAGAAATTGGCGGGGCAAACTAAGGGTCTCCTCGGGCTTCCTGACCTCCTGCAGGTGTCAGTCCACCTGCAACGATCAGTTGCATTTGTAGGTTTGTCTCCTTGCTGAAATGGCCTGTATCGATCCGGGCAACCGCAGAATCTCCTTCACTTCGCGGTCCGGCAACTGAGCTGATTAACCACCTGACAGATGCTGGGCGTTTGGGGGGGTGATGGGTCTGGGCACATACACTCCACCCAGCTGCCCCTCTGTCCGCCCCTGGCTGTACGCACACAGCGGGGGGCTCTCCCATTGGCCGGCGGCGGTCCGTTGCGGGGTCCATGGAGACAGATTTACACCTCGCCGTCGTGCCCTTTCGGTGTCCTGAGGACAATCCGCCATGAGAGTCTAGGAGTAATAATCACTCTCCTCTCTCTGACAGCAGGTACCACTGCACACCAGCCACAGCTCTAGAGGGGGGCCTCTGACCTTAAAAATACTCACAGCGCAATAAAACGGGCTGCCCAGAGCTCCACTGCTCGTTTTCCCGCTCGTTTGCCTCGCTTCGTTAGCACGTTGCGCTCTGAGGGCGGCTCGCAGCTGCACGAAAACTGAGCTCCCTCGTCTTCCGCAGGAAGGACGTGAAGAAGCTCGACGACCAGTCCGCACTGAGGAGCACCAGGAGGTGCGGCCGCCGGGCCCAGAAGAGCCTGTGTCTGTCTCCCACCGACCCCTACTCGGGCATGCTCACCACAGGTAACGCATGCGCGCGCGGGTACAGTACCGCCACAGCCACGGGTGTGAACTGCGTTCTGCAAACGGACATGCAGCGGTGCTGAGCCATGTCTCATCACTGTTAAGGACATAGCAATGTACGCCAAAGTAAGAGTTAATATCTACTACCTGTAGAGTGGCCTTTTAGCAATTAAAATGCGCTTTGGGGGGGCTGCTGGGCGGCTCATCCAGTGCCAGATACATGCCTGCATGTGATGAGTGAGGAGGCAGGTGTTGCCTCAGTAAAGCTTGTATGTTTAATCGTGTACCCCTGATAGGAGTCGCTGTGGAGCCAGACGACCACTGGAACTCACAGATCAACAGACTCCAGCAGCTCATCGACAAGCTGGAGTGTCAGGTACATTTAATATTCAGGAAATCAGCAGATGCATCTACCCAGAGCTACTTACACTGTACTGCTTAAAATTTGTCCCCTCATATATTTATACCAGACCTGGGTCAAATACGTAGTTGTTTTAGATTCAAATTGTCTGTGCTCTATTGATCTTGCCTAGTGCAATTGAGCTTGCCAATATGACCAGAAAGCAGGGTTTGCACTTTTTGAGAGTATTTCATTGGTTCCAATACACCAGACAATATCAGTAAAGCGCAGAACAGCATTTGAATCCAAAACAAATACGTATTTGACGCCAGGTCTGATTTATACCGAAGTAATTGAGTTTCGGTACTTAGCTCAAAAGTACAACAACAGTGCCCCACCTGGGAAGTGAGCCAACGACTTTGCAGTCGCTTGCCCGGTTCTCTGGACGTCATGTCGTGCCGTCATTCAGACCGACTCCCCACCCCTCCTCATCTCCTTTGCCGGAACAAAAAGCACCCAGGATTGTTGGTCCTCAGACACAATCAATGCTCAGCTTATTCGTTTAAGTGGCACGTCTATTAGTTACTGCGCTCGTGCCCAAAACAGGCCGCTGTAATTGCCCTTCAGGGAAGGGGACGGCTTCAGGACAACATTTCCTGCATTTAAACTCCTGGCCGACAGTCGGAGACGCGGTGCTGCTGGTGTTAGTAATACTGCTTGCGGTCATCACCGCTTTCTCCCGCTTCCTCACTTGATTGCTGATTTTGATGCGAGCGCCGTTTTAATTTTCTTTTGCCAGCTGCTTACAGGTCACAAATTGCGCTATTGTTCTGTGCGCTAATATTAACACTGGGCTTTGATGAAATCATAAGTATATTTTTTTGGGGTGAAATGCATTTACAATACAGTAGTTATAGTCTACTCAATAATAATCATCATCATCATCATTATCTGATTGGCTGTAAATCAATATAGTGATAAAGGCTATTTTAAATTTCAGCTACACTGAAAAGCTGAAAAGTTGAATGTGCAATGTTACCAACGAATGTTTTATGTAAATTCCCAGCCTAGTGTTTATGCATTCTCTTCAGCTTCCATTTCTGTTCAGCAGTACCCTTTCCAGACTATGTGGAAATACATGTACATTTTCCAGACACCAGTGATTATAGTGAAACATCGTATGTTTGTTTTGGCTTTGTTTTAGCATAATACAGACGTGCTCATGGCTACACATTGCCAGAATAAAATGCCAGTCCCTCCCATGGGCATCTAATGAACGCCTCTTATTACGTCCCTGCTGAAGCAGGGCGATATGTTAGTTGGAGGGACTGAACGGTTTGCTGTTGCTGTGGTTTCCTGTGAGGCAGAACCCCACCCCCCCCCACTAACATTTGGAAAAAGAGATTTTCTTCAATCTTTAGTTTAGTGAACTTTTTGTCCCTGCTTTTACCAGAGCCCGAAACTGGAGCCCCTGAAGGAGGAGGACACAATATCCAGCTCGTGCCGATCTGTAAGTGTGCGCCCTAGGCCTTATTTTTCAGACGCATACCACCGTAAGGGAAGATCATGTCTGAGAGCGTGTAAATCCAGCTTTGTGACTGACAAGGGTTATGCACGCGCCCAACTTCTGAATTTTCACGAATGGGAGTACCAGCTGAATGCAAGTCTGTGTGACTGAAAGTACTCACGTCTAACGTACAGCCGTGACTTCACACTCGCTCAGGTTGGATTTTAAGTCGCTTGGATTCATTTCTGTGTGCTCACACGGTTTTGGACCACTGGACATTTTAAGCATAGAATTCAATGCACTAAAAGTATGTCTTATGCTTAGTGTTAGGGCTACTATTCATTTTAAAATACTATTGACACTGTCCCTAATATCCATAGGCAGATCATTCCAAAGAAATGATTAAGCATTTTTAAGGAATTCCTGTAATAATTTGGGACCTGGAGTACTAAGCAAGGACACCCCATCCTGGACTGTTGACCTGGAACAAAGATCGATTTTTGCATATTCAAATCTATTTATGTATTTTTTTTCATGGATTAATTTTAGGGCCAGTTAATGTAACCTGTTAAAAACAAAAGATTACATGGATTACATTATTTAGCAGCTCCTGGGAAAAGAGCAGTTTGTAGCTGAGGTCCTGTTTGCTCTTCTGCTTCCCTTGTTAGGCAGATTAGACACGGTGGAATGGACACAGTGCAATGCGCTGATATTTTATCTCTGCCGATGCCCTTATCCGGCCCTTCCGGGAGGATTGTTTATACCGGAGCATTGAGATTAAGCACCTTGATCAGGAATGTGACAGCAGTGTCCCCATCTGCTTCTCTGATTTAATTCACTGAGCCCGCCCCCCCCCCCCACCTCCAGCATTGCTCACTGTCTCCCAGCCCAGATAATGCCACGCTCTTTATCTCCCCTACCCGCATTACAACGGCCGATACCCGCGTATGAACCAGGACGTCAAACAACGGGGACGGCACGTCTTTCATTTCCTCAGCCGTTTTAGCGTTTACGCCGAGCTTTCGGTTAACAGCGCGAGAACGTCCGAAACAGCGGCGGGCACGGCGAGCCGGTTTCCTGTCACGCATCCTTGGGTTGAGCTAGAGCTGCGCTGCGGAGTCAGAGATAAGCAGGCCGCGCGCTGGCGGAGTCACGCACCTTTAAATGATTTATTTAGTTATTTGCTATCGGAGCGGCGGCGCTGCCCTACATTGTGCCGTCTCCCGTCCCCGGCTCGCTCTCCGCGGTTCTTATCGTAGCCCTGGCGGTCGAGCGGCGAGGAACCGTGCCCTGTTCTCTGCCCCCAACAGAACATCCTGCTGGTCCAGAGACAGCTGTCAGTGGCGGAGAAGGACGTCAGCGAGTTCCAGCGGGCGCTGAAGAGCTACGCCGACGCCACCGCCGACCGGAGTGACAACTTACAGTGGGTCCCCTCCGTCGAGAGGCCGCCGGGCCTAGCATGGGCCGCCCGAGGGCCGACCGCAGACCGGCATTATACCCGATATATCTTCTGATGGCTGCTCCTATTAGAAAATGACACCACTGACATCTGATCAATAATAGTGCTTTGAATTTGCATGTGGGAGAAATTGCTAATATGAATATTGATGGTGATAATAATACCACTGCTAAATGATGATGCATTTATTTATGTAATATATTTAGAACATGTTGACTCTGAAGAATGACCACTCCTGTACACATACTATGCACAACAAAACATCATCCTCACTTTTAAACAGTGAAACTCATGAATTGTTTACATGAGGTATGAGAATTGTCCGACTCCTGAATAGCACTGATTATCGAGTCTCTCCCTCTTCACACAGTGTGTCCATACAGAAGCTTCCGGAGAAATCCTGCTTCATAATGTATGAGTTCTGGCAGGACCGTCTCTCCTGGATGAGGTGGGTCGGGGGCTCGACACAGGTGGCATCTGGGGGTTTGGCTGGCTGGTGCCTGGCGTCTGATGAAACATGCCTCTCTCCCGCTGAGCAGATGGCTCTTATCTCCTTTCCTACCCACGATGGTTATATCCTCACCAGCTGAAGGAAAACCACACTGAAAAAATGCCCTACTTTCCTTCTTAGTAACTTTCTTAGACGCTCAAGTCATTTTCCAGTGTCATTTTTTTTACACAACACAATGCATGCGACCGACATTCATAGATAATTTAACAAATTAAAAAGCACCATGTTGTATCTAATTATAACACTTGATATTGAGAACAAATTAATGTCATAATGATAGCCTATTAGGAAAGATTAAGTCTTTCCTGAGCTGAAGTTCTACCGTACAAATCGATTTGTGACTGCAAATTGAATTGGTGGAACCTGCTGACTAATGATAGTGATTTAATGATAATGACCTAACAGCACTGCAAATGTGGAAACCTTCCTGTAAGGCTTACACCACAGTGCATTGATGTCATTGCCCGAAACAGTGAAATGCATGCATCTTAGGCATACTGATTGGAGCAGTGCTGCATGTGGGGCAGTGTGTCATTGACGTGAGCGTGAATCACCGATTCCTCTGTCCGTGTCGTCCTCAGCCACCTGCAGTCCAACGCCAGCAAGGCATTCCAGCGCTGCATCATCGATGTGCTGGAGGACCCGGAGGTCGTGACCACCATGCTGCTTCCAGGTGAGAGGTCAGGGCAGGTCATGCGCCAGCAGGATCCCAGCTAGCATGAGCTAGGAGAACATTCGGGTTCCCATTTGGTTGTAATGACAACACTGTTCAACACTGTTCAAGTATTAGAAAATAATTCTTGTCCTGAAGCATTGTTCTAAATAGCTGCAGTCCAGTGTTCTAAATAGTTGCTTAAAATAAAGAAAACTGTCAGCCACAGAGAAAAGTAAGTCTGCGGTTCACTTCTTGTTGTTTCCATGGAATCATTTTTTGGAACTTGAGTTTATTGATATAGTTAATTGTTTTACAGTCATAATTACTGCATGAAAACTACAAACGTCATTGCTTGATGTATTAAACTTGTGCTGGTATCCTTTTTGAAACTATTCTTAAGCCCAAGAGTCAAACAGTAATATTTACATTTGAAATGGTTTTGGCAAGGCATAGCTTAAACTCCTGACAAACGGGGCATCGTTGACACGTTTTTCGGCGCTTAACGAAACCTCTCATTTTCAAGCTTCCTGGTGGATAATGAATAACAACTGACAACGCTAAGCAGCTGGCGTCACCGGGAGCCAAGACGCGAGCGAGAGGATTCCAGTCTGCACCATGCTCGTTCCAGGCCATTAAGACATCGTTAAGTGTGTGTGTGACCGCATCCTGGACTACGCTGAAGACGCAGAGCATTCGCTTCCTTTCTCCTTTCCGTTTGTTTTTTGAAAAATGCAAGAGTGAGAACGGTCTTTACACACGGATGCGTACTGTACGCTTTCAAAAGGCCAAAACCTGTTTGAGTTTAAGTCTTGAAGTTATTTTTTGAACATCTCCATTCCAGGCACAAACAAATTCAGTTTGTGAATTTGACACCTTTGTTATGAGGCATTTGGATCTGTTTGATGGCAGAAGACATTTTCTAGGATAGGTCAGTACCATCCATACAGGAAGAAAAAGCAATCATGCAGGCGCGACACAATGATACTGTACATTGTGGTTTTAACAATCCTAAATAGCATGATTGCTGTTTGTGTCATTATGGCTACTTTTGTTATTGTTGAAGCAAAGAGGTCTGAGGAAGAATTCAGCCCACCATGAGGTCTGAATGTAGGGACTTATGGCCATGGTTTTGAATCAAATGTAACCTGGAACAGGCACTATATGGCAACTGCACCAGTTTAAATACAGCTCTGTAAATGAGGTTATAGAATATGCAAGATGTAAAATAGTATGCATTTTATGTCACTCTGTGCAATGCGTATTCACCGCTGAGGAACAGCATAGCAACAACGATATCTTAGCTTGGTAGCTAGCAGCTTCTGAGAACAGAGCTACACCAAGTATTATGCACATTTCAACTTTGCCTAACCTGTTTTCTGTTCTCTATTGTTGACATATAGCTAATCAGAATAAAATGACGATCTTTCCTGTTAAGAACACCTCATGAAATATTGATTTCTGTGCTTAGAGATTTTACATTCATTTAACTTGTTAAGTGAGTTCTGTGTCCTAAATATGATTAGATTGTGTAGGCGCTGCTTCAGAATTTCCCTTCCCTTCTGACAGAGGGATGTTTTCTGTACGGGGACTGTTTGTGTATTAATTACAAAATTCAAAGCATGGCTGTGTGCACACATTAAGTTGGCTGATCAGTACACTGCTTCACACTACCGTCAGCTTAACAACAGAGTTTTCTCAAAGGACATAGATCTGAGTTTCATGTGTTCTGTTGAGTAGATTGTTATCTGGATGAAGATGTTCGATGCCCTCACATCTCACAGTTGGTATTGTGTCAGACAGCACAACTATGAAAAGTAAAATGTAATTAAGCTCATAACCTTTGGTCCAGTGCTGGTTTAGCTGTAGCTATGGCTCTGACACGTTTTTCTTCTCCCGGTTAAAAATAGGGACTCCTAACACTGCATGTTTGTGTGATCTCTGTGAAAGCACCGTGGCATTGTAACACTTGTTCTGTACTTGATGAATCATCAGCAGTCTTTTCGGTTACCTTAGAATCACCATTGCCGACAACTAATCCAGAACATTCTGTCACGAGGTACAACAATTGACTGTCCTTGATGGCAGCTGCAAATTGACCCGTCAAAAATGTTACCTTTGCTTGCATATTTACTTAAGACATTACCTGTTGAAGCCATCATGTTCAATGCACATCTGTTGCTTTTTTTTTTTTTTTTCTTTCTTTCTTTTGTCCCTTGTAACTTAAGGTTTTAATGAACATGACTAAAAAAAAAATTGTCAGGACGTGAAGTTAATAAAAGGTAAATGTTTTGAAATGCATGTTTTTCTGTAATGTAGATGTCATTGCCAAAGCCAGTCACTGTGGCTATTTCATTATTTTTGGTTAAATATCACTTGGAAAGCACATTGGAATCTTCTTCAGGAACACTGATGACAGACAACCATAAACAGTGAATAATATTTGAACAGAATTTGAAAGAGCTTGCCAGCCAGTCTGGACAGATGCATATTTACCAGTGTACACACATACAGTACACACTCACACATTGTCCTCATTAAGATTTTACTTCCAATATGAGTGCATTGTTAACCCATAAATTCAACTGTTATATGCATTAGCCTAAGGCAAAACATGACTGTTTTGATGAGCTGAACATGACAATTTCTGGGGGGCCATATCAGTAATTGATATTTCACTGGCCGTATTGGCTGATGTCAATAATAATATTTTACATTGCGGCACAATTGAAAATTGCCACCAAGTGTCTTCATTCATGGAAGTGGATGAGCACAAATGTGAACTTAATTAAGAAAAGGAAAAATTATGTTGGTATAACAATACTTAAATATGCCTACATAATTATTAAGCTGGGAGCATGAGTCCAGAGAGCCATAGAGTCACTGTATAGCTTTTCTTGTGAGTTTGGTTTGTAAAAAATAATAAATAAAAAAGGTTCAGGTGCAGATTAGGTTACGTTTTTAGCATGCCATTTTTTGCTTGATTTAAAGCATCATCGGAGCATCAAACACAATGTCTCTGGTACATACATTTTCAGTTATCATATCACCTTTATGCTAGCACCAGACCAATACCTATACGTTTGTTTAAGCTATTATCGGTCGATTCCAATACAGCCTCAATATTGTCACGAATATATTTTTAGGTTTAAATATAACATCCAGAACTATCATTGTATGAATGAAGACAGGAAGGGTATTCTCTGGTTTTTAAACTGTCTGAGAATCAGTCCAGTGATGTCTTATAAATATATCAATTTGATTAATTAAGTGACTATGTGAGGTGTCATATATAAATATGGAAGTTTCTTCTGGATTTCCAAAAAAAAAAAAAAAAAATTTTAGCAAGCCCCTTGCTATGTTTTATGACTTGTTGGGAATGTGATCATAAATTAAATCTTAGCTAACAGGATACACAGTTCCTACACAGGAACATCTCTGTGTCCTTCCAAGTGATGTCAACGTTAACCGATCTTATGAATTAATATAAATTCCTAATAGGTTGTGATGTAATTTGCAGTACTGTAGGTGACCCACTACCCCTGGCCTCTTGCAAATCATGCGGTTTTGTTCTGAATCTTTTTTTATTGTTATGGGTTGCTGCGGAAATCGAAGTGAGGCCGAAATCGGCGAATGGTTTATTGTGTTCTGAGCTAAGGCTGGTGGGTGGAGCCACCTCCCTATTAGCTGTAATCATTGGTCAGAGCCTGCTTGATTTGGGTTACCTGTTGCTAATCAGCCACAGAGTTTATATAAGCTTGCTTTCTTTTCAGTCTTAGAAGGGCTGAGACTGGTGTCAGGTTAGCCTCCTGGTAATTTGTGATTCTTCTGACACATAACCACATTGTATTCTTTACTGACAGACATGGTCTTTGTCTAATTTTGATTAGTATTTGTAGCTTCTGTTGCTCACATCAGTTATAATAAGCTTAGGGTGTAATTGCATATGCAGCTCTCATGCTAGAAGATTCAAAGCAATACTTGGGTACTTGTTTGCTCATTAGAAGAAGGAAAACTCAATCTTAAAGCTCTAGTGCACTAGCCAGTGTTGTGTATATTGAACAAGAGGTTTGGGGACCTATTTTACATTTCTACATATAAAATCCTGAAGACAAATCGCCCAGTAAACATTTTCATGGTGAAAAGTCGGAACGCCATCTAGATGTTCAGGCGAAAATCCAGTTACATTTGGTTGAAAAGTGAAAGTATTCTCATTGATTACATATGGTCCCAACTGGATTCATGTGTGCTGTACACTGTTAGAGTTGAATTAACACTGGACATTTACTGTATAGGACGTAGCCATGTCATATCTGCTATTGGGTTATATTGGGGTTAACCTCATCCTTTAATGAAAAATGTCTCTCAATCTAGATTTCTACCCATCTAGATTCCGTCATTTGCTCACTCAGCAGTCATCTGTCGAATACACAGGGTGACAAGGTGTACCAATGACGTTTACCTTAGTGGTTGGGGGATACGAAACTTGTGCACTGGGAAGTATCACAAATAAAATATAACACACAACAATGCTGGAGTTATGCATGCACTTCCATAAACTTCTTACTGTGATTTGCTTTATTTCTGGAAAATAAAGCTTCTCACCTCAAAATGAAAGTTATAGCAATATCAGCACTTGACAGGAGATAGTGAATATGATATCAGTCTTTGCTATTTTTTTTAAAGAATAACCTTGACCTGAGATGATCATTGATGGAAAAACTATAACTAAAATATAACTAAAATAATCAAAAAATATATATTAATGTGTACAAATTTTGATTTAGGCTGGTAATGAAACCCCAGTAGAAATTGCTTGAAAAGCAACGTTACAATCACAATTTTTTTTATTTGAATTTATTGGTGTCACAATGACAGAAATATGCATGGCATGTTTCCTTCTGACTTGTATAAACACTCAGAGGGCATACAGAGATGACACTGTCTGTATACAAAGATAGAAACATGGCAGTGGGTGTGACTTAAACCAGAATTTGTGCAAACAGAAAAGGCCAGTTTTCTAGCCTAATGTGCATTACAAGTATTGTGCTTTCAAAGCACTAAACTTTCTGCTGGATTTGATTGGTTCAAGGCAAGAGCATAGCTGACTAAATGCTAAATACTCGCAAAGGCACAATTCACGGATTGGTTAAAATCAGCAGGTCATTAATTTCACACTACTGCTACACCCATTTTAGGGTTAATGAAGCCCAAGCTGCGTGTGGTTTATGAAAACTATTATCTACAAACTGATACCAAAGTATAGCTCAACTCAGTCAATACAAGATGGCATTCTTCTAATCACATACCACTGTTGACCAAAAGGCCTACCACTACAAATATGCATAAATCCATCCGAGTCTAATTTTGGGGGCCATACACTATACCCATTAGGCTGTATTTTCAACTGGGCTGTTTGATTTCTCTCTATTTTCCTGTGGTGATTTAAAAAAAATCAATTTAACTAAAGCTTTCCCCTATAACATTAATTATTTGATCTGTTATATTCCAAGAAAGGTGGGAGATGAAATTATGCTTTCATGTTGCTCTATATTGTGAAGGCCTTTCAAATATCTTTAAAAAAAAAAAATGTATCAGAGCTGTATTCATTACATGCTCATGATTATCAACCTTTGAACACCTTGGAGTCAGGCACAAAAGCAGGGGCTTAGCTAGCATCAAAAGAATGAATACCCAGCTTTCAAACAGCCTCACATCTTCACACTGTAATTACTTTGAGCTTCTCTGCATTTGTGCCTGCAAATTTAATGTTGACCCTATAGATCCCAGGTGCAGACTGATCAGCTCTTATGGGTCTTGTCATTGTTAATGATTAGGAACATCAGGGTGAAAAAAATCATAAAAATGATGTGTGCAAAAGTGTTTTTCATGTGTTTCCAGTGTTTTGAATAGGTAGCTTCTCATTTCTTTATTCCTTCAAAGTGTGCATCCACATGCGACTCAGACTTCAGGAATACAATTTATTTAACCAGTTAATTCAACTGAGAACTTAATTCTCATTTACAGTGGTGACCTGGGAAATAAGTGGGTGGGGTATTTAAACAACTGTGTAGCCAATCAAATTTAAGGGGTGGGCGGGGTATTAGGTGGCCAGATGTAGAGTGTTGCCCCAAAAGAATCTGCAATTTTTTGTTACAAATTTGTTAAAAAGTTATTTATCCACGATTTTGAGGGAATAATTCTGCTTCACTGCAGTCTCATTTTCAGCCTCAGGAAATGATAGAACCCTTAGAAACCTGTGGCCCTAGGGAGCCATCAGCTGGAGGAGTTATAGACCTTCGGTTTCACTGAGATACTGCAGCAAGCCAAGTCCTTTCAGCTTATCTGTCCATTATGGTGTTGCCATGAAAGGAGAGAATTGTGAACCACAGGCTTGGATTCAATCAACGCCTTCAATCTCAATTAAATTCAATACATTTTTCATTCTCTTTTTCTCTTAGTTTGCCAGGTTCATCAAATCACCAAAAACTGTGTTTGTTAAGGAAGAAGATAAGAAACAATTTGGAATGATTTTTATCCAAGGCAACAATCTCATAGAATTCATGTTTTGGTTTTTGAGGATCAGAGGCTGTATGTATAAACACATTAAACTGTAAATGGGCTGGAAAAAAAGGCTGCATCTTAGTGTATTTATGAAGCTGCTGAGAATAATATAGATGAACTTCAGAGACAGACTGTTACATGAAAAGTGCGCCGAATAAAATTGAAGGTAAGTTTCATGGTTTGTATTCAAAAACTGCCCTTATTAGGATGCCCTACATGAAGCCTAGGGGCTTTTTTAGCTGGGGTTAAGTACATTTGTTCTGTTCTGCCAAATATATAAGTCCCAGATGCTGTTTTATGATACTGGCAAGTTGAATATTGAGCATCGTTACAAACTCAGTTATATTATATTTGCAGTAATGGCTCATAGTTCACCAGTTACTACCATCTGACCTGTGTGGATTGTGCCAACTGGCCCTGCTTTGTCAATTTAACCAACTGTACAGAGGGTCTCTATTTTCTTGGGTTGGAGAGAGCTGCCTGTGTATCTGCAACCTGAGGAACATGGGATGAATAGAAGCCACATATTCAGCGATTCATTTGTTTTATTAGTTTCCAATATTCCACAATGCACTGGAAATAAGATGGTATTGCAGCTGTATTGCAGTGTATTGAAGTATGTATGCTGAAATGGAGGTCCACAGTCCTGTAGCTCCATATGTTGCTCCAACAGCTGTATATTAAGACATTAACATGCAGCTATTGACATGGAACTCAAGCCAAGCAGGGTAATGTTTAACAATGATCTTGTATGAGAAAATGCACCCAAAATGTGATTTTGTAACATTTGCTTCCTCTGCTTTCCCACATTTTTGTTTAATTTATTTATGCATATTGCGATACCACAGAGCACATCAGAAAATTAGGCAAATGTCAAATCCAGACATAACCTATAGAACTGCTTGTCAGGGTGCCCGATATAAATTTGATGTTTTGTACCATTCTGCCATCGGGTTTGCCACAAATGTGCCTTTTAAAACTCATCACTGCGCTGTATTCCTCAGTAAACTGGCTATTATTGCATACCCATTGAAAAAAACCCACTGGCTTTTGTTCATCTATAAAACCACCTTTAGTCTGTCCCCTCCTTGCCTGTGCCACCAATTACAACCCACTCTCTCCACCTACAACACTCGCTTAGTCCATTATCTTCTGTTGAAGGTTTCAGAATTCAGCACCTTACTTGGTCACTTATCATTGCAATCTGTTGTACCCTGAGACTGGAATGACCTTCAAAAGGCCGCTCAGCATCCGTGGACTCAGTTAAGGACATTGTAGATACCGGCAATTGCTTCCCAACTTTTTAACATCACCAACAGCCTGTTGATTTTGTGTCTGTTCCATCTTGTTTAATTGCTTTTATCCCGTTTTACCTGCTTCCAATTACTGTTCTGCTTCATTACTGTTTTTAGTACTTGGTTGTGCATCTCATGTGCTACTCTGTCATCTATTCTCCGAATAGTAGGGAGAATTAAGTGAAACACATTGTGGCAGATAAAAGCAGGAAAATTGTTACACATCTCCCTTGGGTGATCCAAAGACATTCTAGAAGGGATGCCCAACATTTTTTAAACAGGAAGTAAATTTAACAAATTCAAAATGGCTACATATTTGTTTGCCGATTGACCCAAAACCATTCAAATGTACCATGACTTTTTAAATTTAAAATTGTATTTCTACAGGCAGCCCTTCAATTAAATTTGTCCTCTGTCTTAAGGAAATAACACCTCTGCCCCATTTCTGTGGGCACCACAGATCTCCTCCACCCTCTAAGCAAATCACACACTCCAGTCCAGAGAGTCTTTAAATAGGCTGCTGATTTTTAGAGCCTTTAAAAAGGCTGATGATCAAATTATGCTATGTAGGCTTATGTTATATTGATATCACTGGTACTGTAAATTATTTGGTCTCTATATTAGAAATCTAATGCAGAATGGGCAGAAAATGGGGAAAAAAAAAAAAAAATAATTTATAAATCAATTGCTAGAAAGCCAGATATTTATATTTGTATTTATTTGTACAGATAATTAGGAGTAGCATTTGTTTTTTGTGTGCAAATTCCCATGAGGTAGTAAATGGTGAGAGGTGAAATTTTCAACAATAACAGATGTGATTTTCAAACTCAGAAACAAGGGATATCTTTTCCAGTTGGACAGGTGGTGATGCTATAATTGAAGATCCAAGTTTTCAGCTTAAAAATGCTATCTCCTACACTGTAACTCTGATTTAAATCAAATTGGTACACAGAGTGTGGCATGTATGCTCCATAACTTGTCAATTGGACTACCATGCTTCACCTACAATTTTTCTTGCCATTTAGATTTTTGAAAAACACATTTTCCTCTCCTCCTACATAGTTTAACCAATTTACACCAACTGTGGCCAGAAGCAAGTATGGATCAAGCTCTTGAGTTCCTCTTAACATAACAAATCAGTGTCCATTTTGAAGATATTAGGCATAATCTAAAAGAAAACATAACTCCATACAAATGTTGGATTGTTATGGAATTTCAAGTTAAGGGCTGTTAGATAAGTATGTGTACAACAGCAGACCAACCTACACCCATAGAGGGCACAACAAATGCCAAGATTGCATCTCATAATTGGATGGACCAAATGTCATGAAAGTGATTACACATGCTTTGGTGCCTAGTTATGAAACTTTTATTTTTATATTTAAAATGTCCAAATTAATTTGGTCTAAGCTAGTGACTTTGAGCTTCCAGTGGCCTGGAAAATAGTTGGCAGTGAGTTTTGTCTGTATGCTATATATATTTATATATTTGCCAAAGAGTATATGTACCAAATTGGGTGCTTCTATTTGCAATTTAACAATTTGGCCCTCAAGTCATCTGCCCCTGTAGTGGGCTTAATATTTAGTCCTGGGAAGATGTTAACAATAAATGACAGACTATGACTTCTTTGGTGTTTTAAGTTAAGCTTCATTACCTACTTCTCTAATCATTAAAATATGTCTTTAAATGACCTCAAAACATATTTTGCATTTGTATTATAGTATTCATGATATTTACCTCGTTTTACACAGATTTTCAATGGGTTTTCTGATGTTTTCAAATGGTACCAATGGCTTCAATAAGGGTTTAGGGCTCAAACTAGGATTCAGCTAGGGTTAGGGTTAGGAAAACTAAGTCTGAGGGTTGAGGCAAATATAGGGTTGTGTTTAGCAGCATGAAGAAAGGTTAGGACATGGGTTTGTTAATGATTTTGAATGAACAAAAAAAAAAAAAAAAAAAAAAAAGTCTCTACTAGCATGTGCACCTATGACCATAGAAAAGGTAATAAATGCATGTTTTTTTAGGAAGAACCTTTTTTTGTAAATCACCTCATACATATTTTATATTAGTATTATTGTCTTCATGTGTGAGGGAGTGGGGGTTTTGGGAGACCAACCGCAACTGAACAGGGGGGTTCTTTAAAGCTATTCACCAAAGGTAGAATAACCACAAAGTCTCAAGAGACAAAAGGACAGCGGAAAAATAACGGAAAGGAAAACAATACTCTTAAGGAGAGTATCCCAAAGAAAAGCTCAAAACAACCCACGTACTGGGTAAAAAGCTAAAGCTTAAGGAGTATGAACTTTCTGAAAATAAAACTAAACTGCCTGAGCAGAAAACAGAGCAACTCAAAGAAAAGACCTCGAACCGAGGCTGAAAAGTAACACCCTGAAGAAAGTATTCTGAGTTTAGGTTGTGGCACTAACTTGTTACCAACAACCTATTAGCTAAAGACTGTTGTGCTAATTTTATAGCCACAACAATTCACTATTGCAACTCTTTACCTTTTTACCTTTTTACCTTTTTACCTTTTTACCTTTTTACCTTTTTACCTTTTTACCTTTTTACCTTTTTACCTTTTTACCTTTTTACCTTTTTACCTTTTTACCTTTTTACCTTTTTACCTTTTTACCTTTTTACCTTTTTACCTCGCTTGATAGATTACCGGCTCCCGTGCAACGTAAGTGACACTGAAGCACAGCTTATCGGCTTTCTCGAGGTTTAAATAGAACGCCAACAGGTGCAAATTGTAAAAAGAAATTTGCATGTGTATAATTCAATCAACAAAAATGGAGAACTCAATGGCCGTAATAACTGAAGAAAAGGCGCATAAGAAAACAATGACCGTAATAACTAAAGAAAAGGCGCATTGAAACCAATGACCGTAATAACTGAAGAAAAGGCGCAGAAGGAAAAGAAATGGTGGTATCAGCCAAAACCATGACATCATGATATTTACCTTGTTTTACATCAATTTTAAGCATGAAAAATGTGTAATAAATCCATGTTTTTTTAGGGAGAACATTTTTTGTTTTTTAAATGGCCTCATACATATTATTTTGTATTTGTATTATTGTCTTCATGATATTTACCTTGTTTTCCATCAATTCAAAATTGGTTTTCTGATGTTTTCATACGTACCAATGGCTTCTGAGGGTTCCAAGTCTGAGGGTTGAGGCAAGTTTACGGTTGTGTTTCACAGCTTGAAGCAAGGTTGGGACATGGGTTTGTTAATGATTTTGAATGAACCAAAACATTTCTCTAGTAGCATGTGTTCCTATGACCATACAGGGTCATTTAGGGAAAATATTTTTCTTTTTTAATCCTTGTTCTTTTACCCCACTGTCCCACCCTACCTTTTACCTTTTATCTTTCACCCTTAATAGGCTTCTCTGGCTCTTGCCAGGCTGTCATTGTAAATAAGAATCTGTTCTTAATTTACCTGCCTGTTACAATAAAGGTTAATTGATGAAATTAAATTCACTCTATGTATTCTGACTGAAAATAGTCCAGGAAAAAAAATCAGGACAGTTAAGTGTAATGCACTTCTTATTGTCCACTTATACACAAGGGCTCAAACACCGAAGCAGAGTATATAATTGAGGTCATGAATAAAATTAAAGTCAAAAATGGAAAAAAGGGCTGAAGATTGGAACACATTAATATCCCTCCGAAGATGCAATTAATTTGCCTCATAGATGCAAGAGGGAATTCTTGAAACTAGAGCAGCATTAAATAAATATGCTTGCAATATCGATTTGACAGAGTTGTCAGTATTGGGAACTGGGTTACTGCCACACACTTAAGAGTACAAACAACATTTAAAGAGAAGTTTGGTTGCAACCTACAGAACTTGAGAGGAAAAACATACTTATTGGCCTTCTCCTGTTCATTTTCAAATATTTGATGATTTGCAGCCTTGTGATTTTTGAAGAAATGAGACAGATCATCGATTTCATGCAGTGTGAAATGTGCCATTGCTTTTAATAACACCAAGGGCTCTATTTTCCAGCCGCTCATGGTGTGTTGTGAGCCGTCGCACTGGGAAAGTGGTATTTTCGTCATGGATTTGGATGTGCCTGAGCCGTTGGGTAATTTCTCAATTTGCCGTGCGCCAAAGGAGGAGAGTCGTTGCTGGGGGAGGGGTGGCGGGGTGGGGGTGTCAGTCAAGATCGAGCAGCGAACTGCAATTCTGGTGCAGCTCATTATAATTTTCTGGTCAGACCAGGTCTACAGTGTAAATCGCAGCTCAGTGTAGGGCAGATTTCAGGGCTTTCCCATCCAATGCACCCATAATCACAGCTCATTCAAAAGCCAATCAATGGTTTTTGGGAATCTGTCTAATTATCCCACAAGCAGGAAAAAAGTATACTTTGCATTTATTGTTCGTTGTCCTTTTTTAAAATGATTTTAATACCTCTATTTATTTCTATTTTTAATAGTTTATGGCTGTTCTTATACTGAACTGTGGTCCCGAGGGAACTGTATTCTGTTCTTTGTCTTACACCCATCTGTAATGACACATTAATAATAGTAATAATAATAATAATAATAATAATAGCAACTTGAACATTTTTCATTTTAATTGTGTGCCTGTACTTACAATGAATGTGTGCTCCATGATCCACAAATAACAACATTCGCATGGATATTAAAAAAGGTTATCTTAGTAAAAGGCTTAACAATTGACTAATTAGGCTGGTTACACCTACATATGTATCAGTATCAGGCCTGATATAATGGCTATGATTAAGTTATTTGTGCATGACGCACTTGGGAATTAAGGAGGCTGTTTACAGAGACAATTTGAGGAAGATTTGATTAATCGAAACAGAAGGATTAGCCTGTTTGTTAAAACAGAAAAATCTTTGTTATATTTCTGTGATTTATTTGGTCATATGTCTATTTGGATGACTATTTCAGTTTGAAGGCATAATGGAGTACATAATTGCTCACCACAGGTGCAGAAGGTATAAAGGTAATAATTAATTAGCTAGCTAGTTAGTTAGTGATGGTACTATTGGGACAGAAACATTGTATAACACTGTATCTAATCTCATATCAATATCCGGGCCAAACCAAACTAAAAGAACAAGCTAAAGTAACAAAGACAAAAGAAAGTAAAACGGCAGCCCAGGTGTGTGTGCTCTCTCCACCAGTCGGCGCAGCTGAAAGCAATCTGCCTCTCCGGCGGAACGAATGCCACAGACAACTTTGGCAAATGGATGAACTGGTACCTGTGATTTTCGCCAGTTCACACATACATTTGTCCAAATGCACGATTAAATGCTTTATTATTCAAAATGTGTGAGTATAATATCACTGTATAATTTTGTTAGGAGCCCTAGACCACAGAACTTTAATACAACTGGAACATAACCCTTAATTCAGGGACTTGGATAGCTGTTCAAGTTGTAATGCAATTCTGTAGTCCAGCGAAGCATGCTGTAATTGACCCATAAGGTTTTCAACTTTGATACAGGGGTCTGCAAGGCAGGAAAGGAAATAACAGTGATTAATATTTATTATCCATATTTTCTTATTCTATTCTATTTTCAGAACAGAAGTTCCCAATATTTTAGGTACTACTTCCAGGTTGTCTTTTTTTTTTTAGTAAAGTACCTTGACTGACTCCCCACTCCCTTCAATGCAATTGTAAAGCAATTCCTCTTCAGCTCCTCTTAAAATTTACTTATTTACTTATTTATTTGAGCCAATCATTGTATCTATAAGGAGCACTAGTCCAGTTGTCAATGTGTTGCAGTGTGGGATCGGAACCACAGGATGTTCTACTCTCAGTCAGACTGAAATATTTTCTTGTCACACGTCCACTTTTCATTTCCAAGAATTCAATAGTGAACTATATGAGCTGTCACCATAGAAGATGTTTTAGTTGCCGGCAGAACAACACTCCAAGGAGATTAAAGGAAATAAAGAAACAATTTCCCGCTGCAATTAAAGTGGCAGCATTCAGAGGGACACACATGATTCACAATCCTTTGAATGATCCCTTTCATCAGAAATGTCTTTGTTCATGTTAAATAGTCTTCTTTCCTCTGCCTCTTACTCACGTCTTGAGATTAAAAGACATCAGCTTTTTACTAGTTACATCTGACAGGATCGCATGAAATGAACTTTGAGATAAAAGTCTTGTAAAACAAAATAACATGGATTTCTAGCAGCTGTCATTTTTAGTATAGGAAGACATTAGGAAAGCAAAGATTCTGCTGAACAAAAAACATGCCCCTGAAGAGGTTTCACGAAATCCTTTTTCAATAAAAATTTGTGAACTCCCAAAAACTTAAACTTAAACCTACCACCTGAGGGATGGAGCAAATTGGACTGATCAAAATGGTGTGAACACTGGAACTACCTTTAATCCGGCCCAGTTCAGCATCAGAATCTCAGAACACAACCACCACTGCAGTATAGCAAAAACGCAATATCATTAGGCTATAACATTCATTGGCACTGGCAAGGAAATCAGGTGGCCCTTATGGAGCTAATAAACCATAACTTCTAAATGAGTCCAGGGATGCACACAAAACACTGTGAAGAGGGGGCTAACTGCTTTTACAAAAGGACACTCCGGGCTAATCCTGCACAATTATAATGTTCACTGAAACTGTCTCACATGGCTACTTCTCAATGTCACAAGTCACATCATAATGAGATGAGAGGTGAGCTGAGATACACTTCATTAATCCCCAGAGGGAAATCGACTTGTCCACCAAACTCAAAGGCGCTAAAACAACAAAAAATACACAATGGGATAAAAGATTAAATAAAAACAGATATGAAAGTGCAGATATAAAACTACTCAAGGGCTGAGTGGCCTTATTTAGTAAGCAGATGTCCTCAGGTAGGAAGAATCTTCTGAATCTTGTTGAGAAGCCTGTTTGACCATTAAACCAGTTGCTGAATATATTTTTGCGGTCCATGATTGTTTTATGATGAGAGTCCTGGTTGTTATTGACGATGGCCCCGACTTTGCACTCCATCTTGTCTCTCACTGTGTCCTCCAGTGAGTCCAGGGGGAAGGCCAATGATAGAGCTAGCCTTCCTTATCAGTTTTTTAATCCTGCAGGAGTCCATCTCCTGGTTGCCCCCTCCCAAGCATAAAACTCATAAAAAATCATAAAAAAACGACGCTGATCACAACACGATAAAATGACAGTCGCTTCCTGGTACAGACATTAAAAGATCTCAATTTCCTGAGAGAGCAGAGCCCAGACTGGCCCTTTTATAAAGTGTGTCGGGTCCTAAAGCAGTGCCCTGTGGTGCTCATGTGCTGCGGTAGATTGTAACACTGTCTCAACAGTGAACGGGCTGTGTAGGTCCAATATGCAATTAATAACAGCGCTGCAAAGCTGCACGGGCATGAGTTTCCTCCCAAGGATTGTATTGAAAGCACTTGAAAAATCTAAAAACATTGTCCTGACTGAGCTACTGTACTTGCCTTCTCAAGGGGAATGAAGCCTATTTAGCATGAACAGGAAATTGACGTAGGTCAGGGTAATCTAACCCTTGCTGTTTTAAGTGACGATAATTCTTTCAAAGACTTTCATTGTATGGGGAAACCAAGAAAAGACCCCTCAATTTGAGAGGAATGAAGGAAATACACTGAAGCTGAGCCACCCTCCCTCCTCCCAGCCCTAAACAACAAATGAAACCAGGTTACACATATACAAAACAAAAGCGCGGGGGCACTTAACACGTTCTCCCCCCTCTCCGCCAGAGAGATCCCCCCGTGGGGTCTGAGCTTGGGAGCCGGGCCGTGGGGAGAGGCGCCGCAGCCGGCGGTGGTGAAGCTGGGGTGACAACTAGACCGCAGCGGCCACACACAGCACGCCCTTAACAAGTCCACCGGGGAGCCACGCCTAAAACACTCCTAATAATTGGTGTTTCAACAGCAGTGGCCCTAGTGACCATGATGTCAAAAATAGCAACCTGGAATAAGGCGCACACCCTGACCAGACCTCTCGAGCTGTTTTCTTTAATGACCTAATCGCCAGCACCAAAAAGAATAGCAAACGGTAGCATCTGTAACAGACCACTGGAATAACGGGTTACACATACTGTATGCAGCATGCGCAGCTGCAAATTGCGGTTCCTTTATCTCTCGTGGGTACTCTTGGCTCTGCCTTTTTAAAGCCTTTCCCAGAATCCACACAGAGGAGGCACGGGTGAGAGCAATTGTCTCAGCAACAGGCTGGAGGCCGCAGTTCAAGTTGCTACCCCACCCACTCACCACAGTGTTTATAAGAGGAGACTGGTAATGCTGTAACTCGCTGAGTTGGCTTTTAAGTTAGCCACTCTGCTGCTACACTCTTGAACAAAGCCTTTGACCTTTGCATCATAAATCTTCACTGGAAAGATAAGGGCAAACTGCTAATCGGTGGTAGACATTACAGGAAGCTTTTAAAAGGGTCTGGATGATATAGAACGGGGGATGATCCTGTCTCACCCCGTCTCTCGGATAAACCGAAGGACACATCAGTTTGAGGCCCACAATGACATGTTTGTTTGAAGACCTTTCTGAAACCTGTGTGGCTGGATTGAAGGCTGCATGTGGTATGGCTGTTCATTAAAATGAAGTCCAAGCTCTGCTGCTGAACCTAACTGACCAAAAAAATGTCATAACTGACACCGTTTTGACCTATTCCAGTTTCTATATGATTTAAAAACAGTTACCAGTTGAGTCACCAGTACAAAAAAAAAAGTAAAATATATTAAAAGTTTTTTTGTCTTGCAATAGTGACTCAACTGTGCGTCACCTACAGTATGACTAAACAATCCAGAAAACGAATATTTTAGACATAATAAAATAATGAGGCTGAAATTATTTTGATGGTAAACTGTCGCCGTAGGTCAAGAGCGTGATTAAGCTGAGGAGAACCATTTCATCTCCAATTGCTACAGCATTTGCTTTATCCTCTCCAGCGACTTCACCAGACGAAGCAGCTAATGCACTAAGCGTGAACATTCACTGAAGTGTTTCACGCCACTGGTCCATCTGTTTTCCTGTCAAAATTGGAGAACTGCGAGAGGCCGCTTCCAGATTTACTCCATGGGGCTATGGCTAGTCCTTCAGCCAGAGTGCTGTTCTCAGAACCATCCTAGGAGGAGCTAATTTGAACCTGACAATCGAATAAAAACAGCAGTTCCCCATAAATGTGCTTTTTCCTCCAGCACAAAGGCAATGAGGTCAAGCAGTTTTGACACAAATTGTGTAGGCCTATTTTGAGCTGTATAAACAGTAGCATACAGCGCAATGCCCCACAGGGCTGAAGGCAGTTATGGTTAATCAATAAAGTGGTTGAAGGCCAAAGCAGACACATTTTGGGGTTGAACAGATTGACCAATTGGACTACACCGGTCCTTTTCAAGCAGCCAATATTTCTGTTTTCTCTGACTCTAGCGTGCAATGAGCAGGCACTCAACGCAATACAGAAAAAAGTACATATTCCAGGCTTGGAGAAATATCCAAATGTGTAATGTGCAGTCGTGCGAGTAGCTGATCGTATCACTCCCAAGTCTTTCTGAATATCTGCACGGGCCGGCTTCTTTCCGGACCACGGCCGTACAGCCAGCCGCGAGTTCTTTTCACTCTGCAGTCGAATGCTCCACAGTTAATGCGCAGGCAGACAGCACCATGAATGCAGGTAGGCCGACCTGTTCGGAGAATCAACTCACCGTGACAGGATGAAATGGAAAGCAGTATACCCTTCCTAGTGAAACTCACACTCTCTGCTATGAATGATGTGATTCCGTCACGTCACTCATAACAGGGATATTGTTTTGGCTAGACGCGTAATCCGACAACCCCAGACTATAACGCACACGGTGCAGTTTATTAAGTGCCATGGAACATAGCGTTTAACTTCGCTAAATATTCATACTATGCCATTTTAACATGTTGTATAAATTCTATTGCGACCTTTCTCATGTGATCAGCCGTATGTCTGAAATGAGAGGCGTTTGGTCATCAGTTCGTTTGTATTCAGCCTGTTCCCTCACAGATAGAATTGACTTGCTGGTAACAAAGACCAGATACGCAGTAACGAGTTTTTCTCACAGTGTCTATCGTAGGTGTTCTGTTCTATTTAAGACAACCTCATGAACTGTGCGTGCATTATGCATAGGCAGATGATGAATCATGCATTATTACAAATTAAGATCAATTAAGGTTCAGTGGTAGAAGAGATTTCTGATTCCTCAAGTTGTATTTGTTCCTGCAAGGTTAAACTTACTTGGATCATCTACCCTCCTCTCTATTCGTAATATATCGCAGCCTGTATAGGCAACATGATTGAATTTTCTGGGAACATGAGCCGTCTAATTCAGTCATACACATGAATTTATGGAGATGAAACAACGGTTTGTGGAATCTAACAAAACATAAAGCTTGGAACAATATCATTTACTGGAGTCTTTTTCAGACAGACGATACATTCTATCTGTATGCAAAATAATTATTTTAAATTAAATTATTTTGAATTATCTTTCCTGTGAAGACTGAGACGTAATTTCAGTGTGAGTCATACATTTCTGGATGTCTATACATAATTAGGAAATTGTGCCATATAATATTCCTTTCGTACAGTTTGTGAAATTAAATGACGTATGCCGTATATGTTTCATGCCTGGACTAATAATCATTGTAAGAAAAAGGGTTGTTTTCAATGCGTCTGAAATGTAATATAATTAGAATCTTTTCCTTGTGAAAAGAAGCAGGGAACTGATGTTCATTCAGACATCAGTGTTCAGACCTGAATCTCACTGAAAATCCAAGTGAGAGTGCTTGGAACCAAATTGTGCCAAAGGTAGTCCAGACAACTCTAGAATCCTGCTGGGTGTTCTTCACTGTGGCACGTGACACATAGCCTACCTCAAGATTTATATAAAAAATACATCATTTTTGTCCAGTCTAATTGCAATGTGCTTTGTGCTGAACTCCAGCAAATGCTGCTTGAATAAATAAATTTAGCCTTTCACTTTTAATTTAACTGAGCACTAAATTTATGAGTGTGAGAAAAACAAACTAATTGAGATGGTGCTAAAGTTAATTTACAGTAGTATCTGAGGGAACAGAACTTGTTCGGGCAAAGCTATTGTTATTTCAGTATATGATCTCTAACCTGATTGACTTAAGAATAATTGTGTTATTCAACTGCATAATAAGAATAATAACAATTATTATTATTATTATTATTATTATTATTGTGATTATTATTATTGCCAAAAATAAATACATAAATAAATGCAGCTTACTTTGAGAATATGAGGAGGACACTATAAAGTATAATGACAGATAAGAAACTGTGCTAACACACGAAGAAGTCCTACTGGAATCTCATAAAAATATTGGTGATATTTTTTTACCCAGGCTGCAGCTGGCACATATGCAAATGGCTATTGAGGCTGACCGCATATGACTGTAAAACCAAATTAGCTTTCTTATTTCATTCCATTTGTGTTGGGTGGAACTGACCTCTGCTTGAAGTTTCAGAGCTCAATTGGAATGGCAACATGTTTAAAAATCCTAACTCAGTTACGATCACAGCTCTCATACAGGCTGAAGGAACAAGGCTGCCATCTATGGGACATTCACGTTATTACAAACCAATACAACCCCAGCTCAAAGCCTTAGTACTACCTCGACATTTGATAGAAAGGGTCTATTTTATATTCAGTAAGGCACCGTAAATATTTATAAATCTCAGAAACACACGTTCCTTACAATAATTAGGAATTAATTATTTAGTTATAAGACTGTTTACTTATGAAAGCTTCTCTTGTGGATTCATACATTATCTATAGGAATCCATATGAAAGAGTGCAATAGCATGAAATATGCATGAAACTAGAAAATAAAAACAAACTTGGCTCATGTGTGGATAGAGGAATCAATGCATGGCACAGAGGAGTTGCAGAGATGATCAGAAATGTAAGTAGAGACACTCTGAGAGACACTGAGGAAAATAAATTGCTTACTGCATCCCTATTGCCAACAGCTGCCTTCAAATCATCTAGAAAAATGTGATTATGGCATATTCCACAAAGAATCTACAGGTTGCCAAGGGGCCTAAAAATGAAAATGTATTATACATTTTTGCTTGTCAATTTAAACAGCGGAAAAACAGATTAGGCTTATGGTGTATCCATTTCTTTTTGTTCCAATTCTAAAATTTTGCATTAAAAGTATATGAATTATGCTTTAAAATCTTCAACTGAAAAAAGCAAAATGTATCCTAGTGAAAACAATGTTGCTTATTTCAGAGATTCTCTGACTCAGCCCTAGGTAACCCTGTGTAAGCTGGCTTTGATCTGACCACAGTTTCAATTGCTTAAGTGCACTTCATGTTTTGAAGGAGTATGCATTCTCTTCAGCCACACTGACAGAAATAGCGATGCATGCCACGAACGATAAAAGTCCCATATTCACATTGTGCTTACTGTGCTATACTGCAATTAAATGACAAGAGGTTAAAAACAAACTGATAAAATTAAAGGCTGTGGTGAATCAACAGGCTCCTCATTGGCTACTAAAACTACCAATTTGGTAGATCATTAAGACAATGCAAATGATGAAGAGCCAAACTGGAATAGTTTTAATATGTTTAAGGAATCAATTAGAAAATAAATTAAACAAAAAAATAAAAAATAAACAAACAGCCAATCTCTTGAGAAAGAGACTGGCTGTTGCGGAAATCTAATATAAATGAAACCATATTCCGAAAACATTTGAAATGATTCACGAGTGTCTTGTTGGCAGATTAGACTAATTTGTTAAGAGTAGTTTGTTAAAGTACAAGCAGTAATGATGCCACTGTCCTGGCCTTCACAGGTGGGTGATACCTGGACCTTGGCACAAGGGAGAGCCCACCCTGGTGAAAACTCCAGCTACTAGCCTAAGTTGGAATCTAACTGGAGCCAGCTTCTGCTCCAGCTGGATACCATCTGGAATTCCGGCGATGGTCTGTTGCTGGTACCAAGCTGGCCCACCAGCTGGACATAGTCTTGCCAACGTGGTTGCTATCTCAACCATCGTCTTGCCAGTTTTATCTCCAAACAAGCCTAAAACCAGACCGGAACCAAACTGGAATTTCCATCAGGGTAAGTTATCCTGTCCAGTGTATCATCATTTGCGTAGTTTGCTTTGTTTCACAATCTCACCTGAGAGCTTGTCCCCGTGGCAGTTGGGGATGTCATGGTCTGATGCTCTCGCTGGACCACAGACCAGTTTATGGCATTGCTAAAAACACGCTGTACTATGGATAAAATTATTTATTAATTAAAATTTTATTTATGAAAATCTTTGTATGACACCTTCCTATGTTTAAATGTTCAGACAATTTAAAAAAAAATTATGAACGTGAAGCAAGGAGACGATCCGTGCATTTTTCAATTTGTATTTAATGATGACATAAACAAATAAACCAATGTACAATATACTCCTGAGATTTTAAGCATTGTGTGATGTACAAAAAGAGAAAGTGAAGATGCTGTACGTTGAAACTGTAGCTTCAGTCCTGTAGCTTTGTGTATGCTGTCCTTTGTGCTTTGCGTTAATTAAATATTGTGTGCGTGTGGGAAACATATCGTACATTCCTGGGTTTCATCCATGTGAATTTCCACATCCGGTGTCCCACTAGTACGGCTAACCCAGATGTCAAACAAGTCCAAGCAAATAGGTTAGGTGGCAAGTACTCAATGTAAGATCTCACAGGGTAGAAAACACAGGAGGACATCATGTGAAACTGATAGACAGTTCTTTGCTGTATGGCAATGTGTAGAAATAGACACTTACCGACAGAAAGCTTTGGTGTTATACACAACGTCTCAGCATTCCTGAACGCTTTCAGTATCGCTCTCCCAAACAGAGAAGCGTTAAAATGTCTGCACCCAGTGAAACAGCACAAACTTTAGGCCTTCCCTACGGACAGAACCTGAACACTGAACCAAGGAAAGGGGTGTAACCGAAGAAAATTGTGAGCGTATAATATGAACAACAGCCAAACACACATTATCTTAAGAAACGACTACAGAATTCAGTTGCTTGATGCGTGGTCAAAGAATGGTTACGAATACAAGGCCAGCATCAAATTTACTCTTCTCTCAGCACTATATACACAAGATGATGATTAAAAACTGGAGGGTATATGCAATTAGTACTGGGACCTACATTCTGAGCCAAATCCGTCTTGAACTGTAACTGTCAGCACCAGGGATAAACGTTCATACAGAAGTTTCAGAAATGCTAATCGAACAAACCTTGATTTGATTATTGGCCTGCCATTTGCTCTACCAGCAGTCTCAGCTGGTTTTCTATGGTACCGGGAGGGGAGACAAAATGGTGGCCCCTTTAGGGAAAAGTCCTGTTTGTCCACCGGTGGGTACGGTAAGTCTTTGAGTCTCTCGGTCTCGAAAAGGAACGGGCCGCTTTGCTCGTTTACATGAAATGAACCACCTCCAAGTCCCTCCTACCTAAAGCCCCCACCCCAAGCACCGTGCACGTCCACCGCCAACGGACGTGGCCACACCGCTCAAACGTCCTCCGCTCCGCTCGCTCCAGCCAGTCGCGCCCCTCGCGGCTCCCGCAGGAAACCTCAGTGCCCGTTGGCCTCTGTGGATGGGGCGGGGGCGGGCGTGGGCGACCTGGAGGCGCGGGCCGCCTTGTCGACGCCGGGGGCGGTCGCCGGGGTACCCTCCAGGGTCTTGCCCAGGCCTCGGGCGGCAATGGCAGAGAGGGGCTTGGGCTGGGCCTGGAGGCCCGGGCTGCAGATGAGGTGGTGGCGCTCCCAGTCCTTGTGCTGGCAGAAGGAGCCGCAGTAGCGCGCCGCGTTGCAGCCGCTGCACGTCTCGCTGGCCTTGCGTCCGCAGTTCCAGCAGCACTGGGGGGGTCAAACGGAAGCCATTTGCGTTAAGGTTCTCTCCACGACTTACCGAGTAAACACTTAAACTTACTGCATCAGGGACACAGTCATAACAACTCACTGCAGCAGACACAACGTCTACACTTATCCTCCTGAGACCCGGCAGAAAAAAAGTATTTACATTTCTTTGACACAATACAAGTGTTCTGGATGACAGAAACATGTTGCAGTGAAAATATTTTCTAAAATATTATTCATTTTATTTTTATTGAGTATCCGTTGTAGTGTAGTTGTTTCCACAATGTAGAAAATATGGTGCTTGATACTAAGACACAGAGACTCTCGTTTCCTACAGGGGACAAAAATAAACTGCCAGGTTTTAGGAGGACATCTGAGAAGAGTGAGAAGATGTGGGTGCTGGCTACTGCGAGAGAAAAAAAACACCTGATTCAGCTAATTAAGCTCTCGATCCAAGACCATGATTGGTTGATTAGTAGAATCGGGCATGTCAGAACAAAACTCTGCACCCACAACAGCACCCTCCTCTGATTAGCCTGGACGCTCCTGATCCAAACTCGCAGCCCAACTGCTGGTTTCCAGTTGGACACGTCCCGACAGATTTGACTGAGAACCAACTCAGTCATTCACTGGTGCTCTTTTCCAAAAACAATCTCCCCAGGTCTTTGGCACACTAAGCTACATATTCAGTCTACCAGCAGTGCACTTTGTCCTGAAGTGTGAGTGATGGCTTTAGGCTACAGTTAATTTTTTTATTTTTCATTTTAAACAACGTCCCTGTTTACCAACTTTGGTAACGTCAGATATAAAATTCAAAGGAATAAACGCGCGTTTCTACGCGGCGCTCACCTCGCTGGAGTCCTCCTGCTCGTTGATGACCTGGATGGCATCCTCGGTGGCCTTCCTCTTGGCCTCGGCAAGGGTCTTCTCCATCTTGGCCCTCTCGGCCGCGATCATCTCGAAGGCCTTCTGCTCCGCCTCGGCCACCGCCTTCTGAACCTCGTCCATGGCCTGCCGCTTCACCTCGTTCACCGCCTCCTCTGGAGGAGACGAAAATGGTGGTTAGAGCCTGGGTCCGACCCCCCTGACCCCGCGTCCCTGTAACGCGCCCGCCAACCACCCTTCCCCCTCGTAGAAGCTCGGCTCACACAGCAACTTAGCCTCAGAAAAGCTGTGTAGCTACGGTTCATGTACAGTCCATGTAATGCTCAGTAATATCAACAATTAACAAATCAATACCAAGGCCTTGATTCACTCGACATTGTCTTTAACTTGCAAATACATGAGACTTTTTTGTGGGGCAAGACTAAACAAAGCATTGTTTTTGTTTGTAAGCTGAAGTCAAGAACAAATGTTTATTGAGTCCAGACCTGACACACACTTATTGAAGGTGACAGCTTGGAGACCCTAAACTTGAGAGGACTGGAGTTCAGAAAAAGGACAACACATGTTGGGGAGGCCAAAGAAAAGAGGCATCTCATTACTGCTCTCTTTCTCCAAATTCCTCCCACAGCACTGGGACCAGGGAGAGAAGAGGAGGAAGAGGAGGAGGAGGAGGAGGAGGAGGCAGATGGCTCAGAGCCGTGGAGGGAGGGATGAGCCTGGACAGGCGCGCCGGGCCGCCCTGGTCCTTACCGGCTTTTCTCCAGATCTCATCCGGAACGTAGCCGGAGCCGGGCCGCGGGGCGAGGTCTCTCTGGGCGTCTGTGGGCAGAGAGGAGGGAGCCGGCGTCAGGGAGCGCGCTTCGGACTCTCCGAGGGGCCGCGCGATTGGCCGGCTAGCGGAGGGCCCCGCGTTAGCCAAGACCAACTCTCACCCCACCCGCCCGCCCGTTTTGGACGGCCCCCACTCGCAGATGGCTCCGATCTGTGGGAGCCGGGGCTGGTCCTTAAGAGAACAGCGCTCTCGCCTTCTGTCCCGATCTGGACCGGGCTCACGCGCGCCAGGGTACGTCCGCACCGGCGCGCTGGTCTCATTTACCAGCCAGGCCACTAGAGGGCAGCGATGGCCCAGGAAAATGATTTCCATTTACTTTTTGGTGACTGAGATTTGGAGTCTGCTGCAGATGCCAGTTTGACATTTCTTAATGCTTCAAAAGCACTAATGAAGCCCTTTTCGTGTGTTCCTAGTGGAATGACCATTTTCCACAACATAATTATTTGTGACACTTCACATTCATTTTGTTACTATAGTTACAATTGGGATATGAATAGAAGTCCACCATTTAACTTGCTAACCGCCAGTTAACAGCACAGAGTCCTGCATTAGCCTCAGTGTCTTTGATAAGCTAAAGTACGAGCTACGCAATAGCTAGCTCATGGGGATCTGAGTGTGGCTGAAAGGACTCACCGGGATTCCCGTTCTCCCCCGTGCGGGGGCTGTGGCTCTTGGAGAAGGGCGGGCCGCTCTTCCTGGTCTCCTCCTCGCTGGAGCGCCTCCTCCAGTAGTTGAGCTCCTCCCTGTCGGACTCCTGGCAGCGGCGGAGCACGTTGATGGAGCGCCGGGTCTTCTCCACCATGTCCACGATGCAGTTCAGCACCTGGCGAGCGCGGCGAAGAGAGAGCCGTCAAGATGCGCGCGGACAAGGATGTCCGTGACATCTCGACTCATCCTGCCTCAAGGTAACGCTCACTGACTCACTGTCTGTGTGATGTTACAGGGGTGTGCGTACGACAGTACTGTTCAAGCAGTGGAGGTCTGTGATTCAGACCAATATAATTCAAACTATGGGAATTCATTTCCTGTGTTACCCATGTACTCTATGTCTGAAATATGTAGTAGGTTTACAAAATTTAAAAAGAAAATACTTGTACTACTACGCAGCAGTAAACACAAAATGAAACAGAAGTGGAAACAAATATGCTGCCATTTTTTATGTTTTGGCGTGACAATCATATGCAGGATATTATTCATTTAGGAGTGTACTATTGCGTTCTCAACATGATTTATAAGCTATATTTTCTCATCACCACCTATCAAGCACCCTGGTATTATTACAAAAGTTATCCTATTGGATTGCTGAGACCATTATAAATAGCACTGTGCTGCAAAATGACCATTAATATAGGAAATTATTGCATTGTATATTTTTTCCCTTTTTCTATTTATGGATGTGAGTGACGTCATAAAATAACATGAGAAGGTCTTGAAAGGAGTAAGCTTGGCTGCGCGTCCCCCTCCCATGTCCAGCCTGCTGGACATCAGAGCAGTTCTTACGTGGTCCAGATGACGCCATTCGTCAGCCCACTCCCTTTCGGTCAGTCGGTGGTCCACCGGGTCCTCGCCGTAGCCCCCGTTGGTGCCTGATCAGAAAGACGTCGTGCGTTAAGGGCCGAGCGAGCGGCGACCGTCCCCGTTGAGTCGCGCTGAAATAGCGACCGCTGTTCAACTTCCTCCTGAGCGCTTTGAGAGCGGCGCTGCGAAGACGACCGTTCTTTACGACCGCAGAGTCAGCCCCTGAGAGGCAGCCAGTTTAATAACGCAAGAAATCTGGTCAAAAACCGACATTCATATTTGAAGCGCATGGTAGCGTTAGCAGTTAAACCCTGAAGTGTAGCGGAGAGACGTTTTCGTAGGCGCCTTCCCAGAGAATGTGCGCCCTGGCGCTTCTCCCCTACGGCGGATACTTGGCGCTTTTTTGTTTTCCCCCGGCGCGGTGGCCTCGTGCCGCGGAGAAGTGGGGTTTAAACCGGTTTAATGTTGTTGGGGGGGGGGGAGCCGATCGGCCTCCCCGTGCCGACGCCGCCGCGGCGCGTATCCGCCAGGCCCCGCTCCGGAGGGAGAGCCTCCTGATGAAAACCAGACGTCCTCCGCGCTGCTCGACGAGCTCAAGGGCCAACATCTGGGAATCAGCTGTCAGCGCGCGCCCCCCCTCCTCCCCCACACTCCTCTGCTCCCGCCCCGCTGCCGCCAGTTACGCGGCGCTCGGGCCCCGTCTGGAACTCGCCGCTTCGGCGGCATTCCGGAGGGGAGCCGCTCTGGCTGCGCCTCGCCGGTCGCCTCCGAGCAGCCCAGACCACGCTGGACGAACCGCGCTTGGAACCGCCCCTCCCCCGCCGGCCCGCTCGGTCACCGCGGCTACACTGCTTTTCCTCAAAGCTTCTCGCAAAGCTCACAAAGCAACCCTGGGAGGCTATCCGGCCCACAGTACAGCAAAACCATAGAGTTTTTCTCGCACTGCTTTTGAAGACGTGAACTGCACATTATTTTCAACCATGACTGTTTCTGTAAAATTGTGGCCATGAGCAGATTTTTTTGGGGGGTTTGTAATAAGTAGAAGACATTTGTGAGATGAACAAAATGGAAAATCAGAAAAAGAAACCCGCTACTCAGTTTCTTTTCTTATTCCTTATTCATCAAGGAAAAATTGGTTTCAGTTGACCTACTCAATTCAAGAAGCCAGCTATTATCAGATGCAAGAATGTGAAAATATAGATTACAGTCCAGGTTCCGACACACCCCCACGCTAAGCTGATGCATGCTTTGTCGTAGTGATTGCTGATGACAAAAAGACCACATTTAAATATTGTGCTTTTAATCAGTCTCCTGATTGGCTGAGGGTTACCTGGGAGACGGGGCCTGTCTTTGAGGTCCCGGAGCTCCAGGATTCGCTGGGGGTCGCGGTACAGGTGGGGCACGGCGATGTCTTCCAGGGCGTAGTGCTGCAGGGGCGGGGGCGTGGGGTGCAGCTGGCTGCTCAGGGGGAGCGGGTGGGCCGGGCTGTGGCGGGGGGCGGGGCTGATGGTGCATATGCGCTTGGCGGGGGGCTCCAGAGGACCAGGAAGGCGCTCATGAAAGCCGTTCTCTTTGCCCCTTTTGAAGCAAGGCAAAAAACAAAATGGCATATTAATCCCACTACAAAAATACATTAGGCAACGTACTCAATTTTACTGGAGGGCTTTCCCTTTATCAGTGTCCTTGAAATAAATAAAATTATAAGACTTTTTTTTTTTTTTAAATAATTTATTTTAAAGCGAATACAAGCAGCATCAATTGCCAGTGTTGTGTGATACATGCACGTGGGCCATCTTTGTGATCTACCATCCTGGAGGTTCACTCCAACCCTAACAAAGCACACCTCATTCAACAGCTAGAGAGCTCATTGAGCTGCTAATTAGTAGAGTCAGGTGTGCCAAATTAGGGTTGAAATGAAAACCTACAGGGTGGTAGATTTCCAGGAACAGGGTTGGCTACTGATCTCTGAGAATAATGAGCCCTGTGGCAGTGAGGGGCCGGGCTGTGACTGTAGGGGGGCGGGGCTGGGGCAGCAGGGGGCGGGGCTCACCTGTTGGGGCTGTGCCTCTTGGCGCCGGCGCTGTCGCTGGGCTCCAGGAGGAGCTCGGAGGAGTCGGGCGGGGACGCCAGCGTGGTGCTGAGCAGCAGGTGCTCGTGCTGGGAGAGGTACTGGGCCGGCGTCTGCTTGGCGGCACGGGCGCAGTGCAGGAGCTCCCTCTGCAGGAGGGGCAGGTTGGCCTGCAGGAGGGGGGCGGAACAGGAAGTCGTTAGAGGGACCATGACAGTACCTCACTCACACACAAACACACACACAAGCAAGCAAACAAACGCCACTTAATGCAGCAGCCAGACAGGAGTTATCACACAGTAAGTGCATTATTATTAGCTCAGGATATTTTTTCCTGCTGTAGCAGTCTCCCATCAATTTTCGATGAGGTCAGTTCAAATGACACGCTCAAAACTACATTTCCCAGTCTATTTACTTGAGTCTCTCTCGTGAAACATCAATTATTTACTTAATTTATTCGGTGAATGCCTGACAGGGAAAAAAAGAGCAGCAGAACAGGAGCTGTTGCCGACAGGATAAATGCAATAAAAGATGTAAGCCACGTTATATGCATAATAAATTCATAGTGTATTAAATTGCCTTACACATACTCGCTGAGTTTAGAACAGACAATGCAAATCTACTCAAAAGGACTGCCAGAGCCAAGCAGCTGTAGGAAAATAACTACAGGCATTTTGACTAGTCTTCTTCAGGAGCTGCAGAACAGTAGTAGGTGAGTCAATTTCATCGCTTGTTTTGAACACAAGACCAAGAGCAAACTTGCTCTAATAAATATAATTGTTTGCATAGAGGGCTGCTGTACTTTGCAGACATTCTGCATTGAGCTAAACTACACAAACTGCAACTGGTTGACATTGCAAAGGCTTCTCCTGCATGCATCGTGCCTTTCAGAAACTGTGGCACGAATAAATCGGGTTTCTTCTCTTCTGAGGTTTTTCTGCATGGACCTCACAGCGTGAGCCCAACTCCTCGAATCAGCCTTTCGCCCCCCCCCCCCCCCCCCCCCACCCCCTCAGTCTCGGTCTCAGGAGCGTTACGGACGCCCCAGCGATGTTCCGCCACGCGCACCGGAGGGAGGGTGAGCGAACGCAGACCCCCTCCACCCCCCCTCTCTGGCGTAATGAGAAGCAGGCACCAGGCACCAGCGAGCGTAATTACCCCCACTTCCTTGTTCTCCGGTTTGGGCCCCGGCGCATATGTTGCCTGTCATCTCGGCCCTCTTCCACGGGCGGAAACAAGATTTAAGGCGCCCTCGGAGCTGAATGCCGGCATTAATTCGGCGCGGAGCCCATATGTCGCGTTCGCCTCATAAAAATGGGGGGGGGAGAGGGTTGGGGGGTGGGCAGGAAGTGTTCCAGTTATGTTTCACACTCCTGAGTTCTCAGGCTAATTTGTGGGAAGGGGGGCGGTTGGTCGGTACTCTGATTTCACCGGTTGTAGTGGAGTGTTGTCATAAATAACAGAGACAGAACGAAGGTACGGCCAAGCACAGTGCACCGTAGAAAGCGATAGGGGTTGCCTAAATATTAGTCCGTTTGAAATGTCAATAGTCACAGCCAAGTGAAGGGGAATTTGCAAGGGGGGCAGGGATATGTAGTTCCTACTGGACACCACAGACGGCTAGGTTATTTAAGACTTGACAGCAGGCATGAAAATCTCAGTAATGTTTCAATTTGTTCAGGAAATGTTAAATGCACGCCTTTATTAACCGTTCACATGAGCATTATCATCAACAAAGACAACAGAGGAAAAAAGCAATTAGGTGCAACACACTGAAACAAAAGGGTTTTCTTCGCCTTTCTCCTGCAGATAATAATTCCCTTGAATGTGCGACCTGAAGATAATTACCATGCACTGCCTTTTACAAAAGCAATAAGGAAAACGTCTACGTGCTTATGCAAAGGTAGTAAATGTTTTCACCATGATGCATAACACTGAAAACGAATGTCTGGACCTTCCTCGTGGTCCTTGTAGGATACAGCGTCTGCAGACAAGTTTTCCAGTCTGTTCCTTTAGCACAGTGGTAACCAACTCTGTTCCTGGAGATCTACTGTCCTGTAGGTTTTAATTTCAACCTCAGTTTGGCACACCTGACTCTACCAATAAGCAGCTCAACAAGATCTCTAAGCTGTTGAGTGAGGTGTGCTTTGTTAGGGTTGGAGTGAAAACCCTCAGGAAGATAGATCTCCAGGAACAGGGTTAGTTACCACTGCTTTAGCAGTTGTGTGTAATGACTAAATCTTCACTAAACACAATAGTTTCCTTTCCCCTGTTCTGAGAGGAATAAAGTTAAACCAGCTTGCTGCAGATTAAGTACTAAACACCATAATTTGGACTGAACAAGGCTTAAGCGAATTCAGAAATAGGTGCGAGGCGCTTTTTTTTGAAGCAGTCCCTCAGCACAGCTATGTAGTCAATCCAGGGCACACTGCGCACAGGCCAACAGCAGGAACCCGACTGACCAGAAGAGGGCGCTACAGCAGGATATGGTGAGGGCAACCACACTGAGAGACACTCCTCCCTCATTCCCTGGGATGACACTGCCAATCACAGGCTGACCTGCAGGGCTACCAGCCAGTCGCCACACACGCAGCCAGGGTTCTACACTGAAACGTACGCTCAGACGGCCCCTAATTATTCGCTCATAGACAGATAGGTGGCGGGAGAGTTTCCCAAAGTCAGAGGGCACCTCACCTTTAGGAAAGGGATGACGAAGGGTCTCAGGGGGAAGTTGGTGGCCTCCTGAAGCCGGGCATGGAACTCCTCAATGGTGACCGTAGAGTTCTGCGGGGGACAACCACACAGAGACGCTCAGGTTGCGGTTCAGGCATACCGAACCAGTCCGTTAACCGCCCGGGCCTAAGTCAAGGAGAGGTGGCGGACGGTTCTCCCGCCAAAAGGGCAAATCGGAGGGTGGGGGAGGGCTTGCTGACACTCACCACCAGGGCCAGGACCAGGCTGCGCACGCTCTCGCCGATCTCGGGGGAGATGTCGTTGCCGAACTGCTGCAGCGTGGTCAGGAAGCGCTTCAGCTTGCTGAGCTGGCGCGCCCCGCAGGTCGCCGGGAGCTGCTGGTTGGCCAGCGAGGAGGAGGAGGAGGAGGAAGGCCCGTTGCTGTAGCGCTGCGGGGGCGAGGGGACCGCGTTCAGGGTAGGAGGGGAATGATTGATCCCGTTGGTCACTAAGGAGAAAAGCCAGAAAGACGGGGGGATGAAAATATCCAATCCTCCCTCAGGGAACAAAATACATATGACCATCCTATAAATACTATTAATACACTAAATACAGCCCTCATATTACATCCCTGAATACCTTATATATATTCTATCCCAATACCTTATGCAAATATCTAGCTTTATGTACAGTATGTACACTTCTGAGCTACCAAAGTTTCTTTATAAGCTGCCTTGATGTTGATGCAAACTAGCAATAAAGAGGTGAGCTGGCAAAATTCCCAACCTGGCTCTCTCAAACTTGCCACCTAATCATCCCCTGATTTCATTGGCTAAAAAATGCTCTTTCCTTCTCCCCCTTAGCTAATGTGTGGTGTGCATTCTGGCGCAAAATGGCTGCCATGAATCACCCAGGCGGGTGCTACACATTGGTGGTGGGTGAGGTGAGTTCCCACTCATCACCGTAAAGCACTTTGAGTGTTCGTAAAAGTGCTGTATAAATGCAATAGTACATTCATTCATTCAGCTCTGCTGTCTCGGGGGAGTCGTTAGGCTTGATTGGACAAGCCTGCGTCCTTGGGGAGCAGGGCAGGCCTCGACTGGACCAGGCGGCGGCGGCGACGGCGGGGCAGGGGTACTCACGCGAGGTGGAGGAGAAGGAGGCCGGGCGTGGGCCGCTGGGGTTGACGGACGGCAGGGGCGGCATGGCGGAGGGAACGGACCTGGCGTGAGCTTTCACATCCACAGGAGAACCGGGCATGGCAGGGGTCGTCTTCGCTCCGCTGTCTGAAAGAGAGGCGGGGGGGGGGGGGGGGGGGGGGGGGGGGGGGGGGGTCAGTCACCGATTCGCCACAGCCGCGCCCAGCCAGACGTACACACCACTCCTGAGGTGCATGCGTGGCACTGAATGCCATTCAGGGTATTATCAGAAGTGTGCTAGGGTGCTGAGCGGAATCCACCCATTGGTGGCTTTTGGTCAATCCTACTGATTTCAGTATAGTACCTGCATAGTACTTTTTACAAAACACTGTCACAAAGACACTTCAACAGAGGAAACAGCAAGGAAAATTGGGCAGAACCAGACCTGAGCCCCCAATAAGCGAGCGAGGGAAAAATATACACAAATAAAACTTCTCGGTGGGAAGAAAAACACTCAATTACTATAGACTTGCTTCTAGTAAGACCCAGAAGAATGACTCAAACAGCTACACTTTATCTACACCACTGAAACGCATTCATCCAGAGGGGGGGCTGGGGGGGGAGTCGTGGGGGCGATCGGGCCCGACCGCGAGCCGCCCGTGTGTTCCGAGCCCGAGCCGGACGGGGTTTTCCCCCCGGACCCCGCCGGTCATTCGGGAAGGAGGACCCCGCGCGATCTCCGCCGCGCACACACAAAAAAAAAAAAAAAAAAAAAACGCCGGGAGAAGGCCAACCTTGTTCCCCGAATTAGCCAGATGTCACGCCTCGAAGCGCACTGAGATCTATAGCGGAGGCGCTGAAGAAGGGGGCCATTGTGAAGAGAAGAATGCCCTGTCACTGAGCACTCCGGGCCGGGAGATCTGCTATTTCATGCTTACTAACGAGAGCCCCGAGAGCTATTGAGAGTTAAATGCGCACTCTCATTGTGGCCCCTGACTCGGGGCAGGCCACCAGATCCTGGGAGATAAAACAAACTGGTATTCTATTGCTCTTGAGAAACCAAGACCATGAAGACTCCATTTGTCTGCATTGGGGAAAAGCCGGGCAATCAAACTGAATGGGCTGCAGATCGGGTCCTCACAGGGGATAAGAATTTCACAGTTTAAATATCTCACAATATCCCGTCTTTTGCTAAACACCAGAACAACTCTTTGTAATGCATCTTTAAAGATATCCCTGGCCGGCTAATTTGAGTCCTGTGTCATTGTCTTGCCGGAGCAGATGCTAATACAAAGCTCTCTTGAGTAATTTGGTTTGACAAAGTAATGATTGGCCGTAGCGCCGTGTACGTTTAATCCAATACTCGCACATAGCCTTGCGTATAGCCTAGCGAGCGACCGCAGTCTGGCTTTATCCGAAGATAAAAGCATAAGAATAAACTGAATATCGAACAACACTGCAAATAAATAAATAAATACAATTCTAGCATGGCTGTAATCCAATAAAAATAAAAGGTTATTACACTTCATGTTCAACCCCCTCCCCCCCCCCTTTTTTTTTTTTTTTTTTTTTTTTTACTGCCCCACTGGTCATTTCTGCCTCTGTGTTTTGTATTGTATGCGGGGGAAAAAATGAAACCCATAACTTAAAACTGCTCTGGTGGTCTACATCGTCGATATTTTATGAGAGTTCTGGCATGCACTTTTTAAATGCCTTTCATCAAGAAATCAAAGTGAACAAATATGAGCAGGCCATGTAACAGCCTGAAGACATTCAGAACAAAGCAAAAAATGAAACGGAAAAAGGTTAAAAGGTTGTGCAATTTAAGTGAGAAAATGTCCTGAACTCAACTATTTATAAAAGCCAGAAAGTTCTTCTAAATAGAAGCCTTACATTCATCCCATTAGTTCCCCTAATTTATGTTTCCTATATTTCGTAATATACCAGTGATGAATATCTACTGACATAAGACACACAACACACTAAAGAATGAGCCTTCATTGATGTATCTCCACACTTCAAAAATATACTATTACCATATTCAGACAGTAAGTCTTGCTTTATATTTTTAAGGTTAATTTTATTATCAAGCGTTTCACTACAAAGAAATTTTTCTTACTCCACTGACAAATCATAGTACTTATTTTCATCACCCCCCCCCCCCCCAAAGTCATGCTTACTTTTTAAGCAAGAACACCACTATAAAAAATTAAGAGGAATTAAGGGGCCGTTAACGAGATCATCGCTGCAAACCAAAAGCGATTACGTTCAGCATGATTCAGCATTAGTGGAAGCTCAGAGGACACGCTGTCAGGCTATAGGACACATCTACTGCACATTCACACAGGCACACAAACACCCCTCCCCCCCCCCCACCAACCTGCAACTCAACAGCTCCCTCTTCTCCACCTGAGCCCCCGTTTACCCACCCCTCCCACCCCCCCACCTGCCTGTTGTCTCCCGGGGCCGGATGTACAGAAGCTGTTTGGGTTTCTATCACACGGGACTAAGACGGGGCAAGATGGAACCTATACTCTAGAAAGTCCCCATCAACACGCTGTGTGGTCCCTCCATCCTGCAGGAGTCCTGATCTAAGCCTGGCTTCAGTCCTCCGGGCAGTTCCTGAAGTGATTCCAATGGGTTTTTTTTTGTTGTTTTTTCACTACTTCAATTTGGCCCCCTTGTAGACAGGAAACCGTATCATGCCCGTACGGACCGTTTCCCTGGACTCAGCACGCTACGCATTGAAGCCCCGGCCACCGCGCCCAACCATGGCTCTGTGCACTCTCTGTAACGGGGTCAGGGATGTCAAAGGTCACCCATTAAGAGGGAAAACAGAGAAAAGTGCAGGGTCAATTTGCCATTCATCGGCCAGCAAAGAAGGGATGAAGGCCATCTTTGGATGCAGGGTTGGACAAGGGTCTCAATTCTGTAGTCAAGTGTGTTCTCCTCTCTCTCTCACACACACATACACACACATGCACACAACCTCACACCAGTTCCTGTACGGAGTGTAGGGAGTGCATTATGTGAGAGCCAATAAGAAAGCTGACGTGATGGGTATGTACTTCTGGGATTAAAATCTGAATACACTGAATACACTCTACAAACCACCATCAGCTAAACCAGAGGACTCTGTTTCCCCAGCGGCCACCCAAGATAAATATTTGATCTAGCACAATGTAGCCTATTTGCCAAGCAGGTGTGTGTGCCACCTGTTGTCAATTCAGACGGCTTTAAAAACACCTACCCCCCTCTTAAGGAGGGACAAAGTGTGTACAGCAGCACCCCAAGGCCTTCTGGGAAATTTCTCAAACAGGGATGCTGACGTCTACACTAAAGTGTACCTCCCCGAACTCCGCCATGTTCCTCAGAGGTAAATGAAAACTGACATTTGCCACACTATTTCTGAATATGTAAGAAACGCTAAAGAGGTAGCTTAGCCCACAGGGATCCCATTACCCGTTCACCACGACAACCAAGTTTGTTTTGGCCACGTTGTGTTACAGAACACACGATTCTGGTCTCAGCCTTTGGGAAACCTGGCTCCTACGGCCACCTGCTCTGCTTCTCTCAGCGTGTCGTATCAGCGTGCCGGGCAAAAAGATTTGTGTTCCAGGGCTGTTTCGTTTGTTTCGTTTAGCCGAGCAGAATGTAGAAGAAGGTTGAAACGCAACTCACAGAAACGGTTGCATTTGACACAAACGTGCATCCCTAAACACCAAAACTTTGTTTCTTGAGGAAATCGTCCTCCACGAAAAGAAATTTCAGAGAATATGGGATTAGAAAGCTATGGGATGGAATGAAATGTTTACTGCAGTCTCCAACTATTTATCCTTAAGTGAGCTGGTAGGCCTGTGGGGATTGAGGATGCTATGTTTGCACGATAGAGAGAATATGCAGAGCCGTTTCTGGCGGGGAAAACATGAAAAGGAAAAAAATAACTTCCTCACACCTAAAAGTGTGTTGAGAACAGGTGAGCAGGCGAAGAAATCTCCCACACACTGCTATTCATGTGAACGTTTCAGTCAACAGAATGCTAACACTAGTATAAATACCTCCAAAATTTCCAACCGGTTTGTGTAAATTTAATCTTCGAGCATAAAAGAGGAAAGGAGCCATTGTTTAAAGTCAAAGCCTTCGCTGCTCAGCCCATAAAATGTCAACAGTAATTTCCCTCGGAAAGCGGAAGGCAGAACCAGGTGTTTTCAGGGTGAAAAACCTTCCCCTTCAGCTGGTGACACAAAGGAGCAGGTCTGCCATTAGGCCTGTTCTGTGCATGAGGGAAATTCATGGATGGAATACGAGTGAACGGCTATTTCTAACGAAATAACAAAAAACGAGGACAGAAAATAATAAACAAAGAAACAAAGACAATTGGCGATTGTATTGTGCACAGAGTTCCATCTTTTTGTACGGTACATTTTGACGAGATACTATTAGCTGTTCTTTGCGTTCCTCAAGGACTTTTCTGTTGTTTTTCTTTTCTCTTGTTGGCTTTCAGCTTGGCTTCACATGGTAGGGGTAGCGTGGAAAGACATTACAGAGCAGACTCTCTCTGTTGCCTCTCTCTCCTGTGTCTTTGTCACGGTCAGGTTGGCGGTCAGGGAAGGGCGGAGCCTCTGTGGGACGTCTGTCAGGGTTTTGGGGTGGGAGGGGGGCGGGGGGAGAGCTCTCTGGACGAAGGTGACACTGAGCCCGTCACCTCTCTGAGTCTGACAGCTTTCCCAGGACGCTCAGCGGGTGTCATCGCCGCGGGAGACCGCCTTGGCACGGGGCCAGCCCCGGTCCTCCAGACCTCAGTTCAACCGCGGCGGAGGAGAGAGTAACCCTTACCGCGCCACGGAGCCGCCAACCCACGGACACATCCGTTAACGCTAAAGATCGGCTTTCGATTCTTTTTTCCTTTTTTGTTTACGTTAAACGATACGACAGTCTCGTGCTGGGTTCGGCGTTCCCACAGCTCTGACTGGCTGCGGAGAAACAGCTCACGGACCTTTTTCTGCGAAACACCCACCCTTCCTTCGTTTAAAGGACCCGAGGCGCTGTGTTGTGAAAAGCCTGCGGTGGCTGAAGAGCGAGAACAAAAGGCAGCCAGGGTCTGCGCTGCCTCGGGGATTTCCCCCACAAAAAAATCTGTTCAGAAAAGAGGCCTCCAAGGCCGGAGACTCAACAGGGTTAAGCCCTCAGCTCCTTAGCCTGTGTGCTGCCGAAGAAACCCCCCACCCCTTCCGCCCCCCCCCAACACCATATGGATCTAATCGGGCAAGAACTCACCAGCTGGGGCCTCCAACAGTCACCTGTGACAGGAGAAGGGGACAGAAGGCTTAGGGTTCTCTTCCAAGCGAGAGACAATGTGTTTTCAAGGGAAAGGAAAAGGGGGGGGGGGGGGGGGTATGAGACTCGGAGCACGGCAGGGAGAGAGAGAGAGAGAGAGAGAGAGAGAGAGAGAGAGAGAGAGAGGACTTGGGTGCAAACAAAGCCTGCACCTGGCCCCAGCCCGTCCGCACGCAGCGACAATGCGCGGCACATCTGTTCCTGCCCCCCCCCCCCCACACACACACACACTCCCCCTCTCTCCACCCCCCTCTCTCTCTCTCCCCTCTCCCAAAATAAAGCAACAGGTTTCTGTTTCCCCCCGGAAAAGGAGACAACAAACACAGGTTTATCCCCCCACCAACCCAACCTAGTGGTTTGTTCTGCAACCCACCCTCCGACCCCAGTGGTTTGTTCCCCCCCCACCACCCACCCCACTCCAGTGGCTCGTTCACAGAATGAGTCCATGGTGTCAGCTCTGCGATGAGCTCAAACCTACATCATGCCCATTGCTACCACTCTCTTTCTGACTACATTTTGACAACAGGATAATCCTTCGAGACCATCGACTGCCCTCCAGATGAACCTCAAATAAAGATGGACTGCAGTCGAGAAGGAATTCTTGACCAAGACAAAAAGATAACAGACAAAAGATTGCGGGGAGTTAATAATTTGCAGATCGGCTGAACTCACTGAAAACACTGTAACACTGATGAGTTACTGTCGAAAGCACACCATTGTTCATTAGGTGGTCCTTGTCTGCTGAATGTCAGGCTGAAGTGTTTTATTTTGATGAAAAACTTGAGTGAACGGGGTCAAAATGTGGCAGAAGGATTCCTTTTTTCCCCCTCCCGAAAACAAATAAAGCCGGATACTTTATGCACCATGAGCTACTCCACCCCCATAAATCAACGCCCCCAGGGACTGTATCCGTCTTTCAAGAAATAGCCTAATTCAATTCGCAGATTCAAACAATACCATCTCCATCAACGCGAATCAGCTGGTTGATTACTGAAGTGACATCAAACGTCATTAGCATCCCTGTGGCTGAGGACACGCAGCTGCGGCTGGCGTTTCGTGACGGTATGGGAGAAGAGCAGGTAGTCACCTCAAATGACACCACGAGGAAAACTCTGGCTTGAAGTACTATTTGTAAAATCGCCATTGCCGTTGCCCACTGAATTCATATACATTAGCCACGCTAAACTGAGCACAGCTTCGAGCCAAGCTCCAATTGCATATAAATGCCAAGTTCTAATTCTGTGATATGTTCCGGATGATTCCTCTAAAAGTCCAATTCTCCAGTTTTCGCCATTCCCCTGTCTTGTCCCCAACCCCAGCGGTCAGTATGAATCTCACTTTTTTATAATTAAATTAAATACAACAACAATACTAACAATAAACATAATATTTGTCATCATTTTCATTAGTAGCAGCATTATCATTACTATAAGCACTACTGTAGATAATAACTGTGAGCACAGGTGGGAGCAGGTGAAGACGGAGCCCGGTCATCTGTTGGGTTTCTGCGGGCGAAGGCGTGGGGGCCCACATGGGGCTGCTTGTTTAGTGACTCCTCCGCTGCGTTCTGCTAGGCACAGCCCGTCCGACTCACCGCGTTCAGACCAGGCCAGAAAAGCAACAGCGCTCCGTTTCAGATGGAAGGGGGCGCGGGCGGGGGCGGGGGGCGAGAGGTGGAGGAGAAATTAGTTCGCGCGTTAAGGGTGGCTAAAAACAGACGGGTCCAAAATAATAAAAATGAAAATTCCCTTGTATTTACTTGGTTTTCGTCGCACGCGCGAGGCTGAAAATTACCGCGCGTGTTTTTCTTGGCTCGGACAGACGCTTCAGTGTTCGCAGTGACGCTCCATCTGGCCGGGAGCCAAGATAAACACGGTACCTTTGAGAAAGGAGCGCGGCTCGCCGTTAAATCCGTTCCTGTATGTTAAATGTGCGCCTTCGCCACGGGCATACTGCAAGCTCGGGACCCCTGCGAGCTGAGTTTTCTTAGAGCGAGCTAATTCCTTCTGCTAACAATTATAAAAATATAAACGGCGACGTCACGGAGCTGCAATCGCCAGTGAAATAATCGCGGATGGAAAAACAATTACTGGCGTCTTCCCGAGCGGGGCCAGAAGCCAGATGGCTGAAATATTTCCCATCAGAACCGGAGAGAGCGGCACGCAGAGACAACCGAACCCTTCAGAGACTAGAGGTTTCCCTGGAGAGGGTGCAAAGGGGTCACGTCAAACTCCGTGTCCTGGGTCACCCGCGCACCCCTACGTGCCAGAAATGCTGGAGCGGTGTGGTGGGCAGGGGGGGGGGGGGTCTCTCTGTTCCCCTTTGGTAGATTCAATCTCAGGCGTTTTCTACCTGACCGCTGTAAACACCACCTGTACTCAAATCGGCACGCTTGGCGGAGCTCATGGTTGGGTTCACCAAATGTTGAGCGGCTTTTTGCCGAAGTGGACACGCTTCCCAAAACTGTCAGTGCCACCAGTTAAAACCCTCTTCCAGTTCCCACTACCTCAATGCAAGCATTAATAAAAAAGACAAAGTAAACAATAACACAAGCACTATGGTCAGACTATCGAAAAAGACTTCGATAAAAGGTCTTTAGTATCCCTAAAAATGAAGGTTATCCAAGGATCACTTCCTTCAGTTTCAATCCACTCCCCAACCATTTAAAATAGTTAAATTTCATTGAGCCATTTATATTTCAAAATAATCTGTCCAAATTTTGTTATTTTCATAAACAAGTTAGTTCTATTCTACTGGACTTCAGGAACACCTTGCAAAACCTGAGAGGGTTATGGGAGGTGAAGTGGTTCACTGGCCAGGTGAGTCAAACAGACACCTATCAGAGGTGGGGGTAAGGATCCTTACGTGGCGTAAGGATCATTCAAACACAGAACGGCACCGGGGGACCAGAACGCTGGCCAAATCCACCCCCGATAAGCCAGCCCAGCCAGCAGCTTATCGGCTCACCGTGTTACGGTCCCCCCTCAGCTCTCCGCGGCTAATCGATTCTCCCTCCAATCAGTCACCCGCGTCCCTCGCGCCACACGTCTCTCTTTCAACCCCGAGGCTTCCCCAGGAAAGACGATCCCGCGCGATTACACGAAGCGTTCGAGGTCAGACGGCGCGGGTGGAGCTCACGCCCGCGGCCCTTTCATCCGAGCGACAGACGAGACCACCTCGCATGAACCAGTCGACGCGCGCAGCGCCGCGAACGGCCATGAATCACAGGCCAGGCGCGGCCGCGCGGGGAAAAGGTCAAGAGAGCTCACCCGACAAACGTTACAAAGATCTGACGATCCACTTAACCTGCCCGCAGACCCCCTTTTGTTTCCCCGAATGGCCCAGTGAAATCCTCCGCCCGGACAGCTGGGAGTCTGAAACGCTACGCTTATGAAACGCGACGCGAGCTGGTCACCAGAAACCAGTGAAACCAGGACGTGACGCGTCCAGGTGCTAGAATGCTTAGCGGACTCAGAGCAGGGAAGGTCATAGAAGGCTTAGTGGACTGAGAAGAGGGAAGGTCATAGAACGCTTAGCGGTCTCAAAGGAGGGAATGTCATAGAAGGCTTAGTGGACTCAGAGGAGGGAAGGTCGTAGAGCGCTTAGCAGACTCAGAGCGTGTGCGTATGCATATATATCTGATTATCAAATATTTGCAAAGATCCAACAGGTCACACTCTCTCAAAACATCCATTACTGTTCAGCTGTCAGCAAGTGAGGACAAGTGAGGACGGCTCCACAGCGTATCTGAAGACGTCCTGAGGACGTCTCAGAAGCGAGTCCCTCATTGGCTGAGACACAGTTAAGGAAGCAGGCTGCTGGTGTCATCAAGCTGTTTGGCTGAGCCGACGGCGAGTCGAGGCACAAGGAGGCCAACCTGAACTCACTGCTCTGCACTCTTTCAGAAAGACACAGAGACAGTGACGGAAGACAGCTGTGCTTAAGTATAAAAGAGCCTGTGTGTGTGTGTGTGTGTGTGTGTGTGTGTGTGTGTGTGTGTGTGTGTACGCGTGCCTATGTGTATAGGTAGGTGTGTGTGTGTGTCATGTAGGAGGATTTACTTATATAATTTGTTTTCTCTTTTTCTTCAAAAATGGAAACTTATGCTATAACTCATTACACAGCGTTTGTGCCATAACTCTTCAGTTGTGCTGGAGAAAGCTGGGAAGCGGGCAGTGAGGTTTGGTGGTCTGGGGACCTGTTTCGTTTAATGTAATTCATTCCTCATGGAACACCCCCCCCCCCCCCCACATCCATCCATCCCACCCCATGACTGGGGGCGAAGGCCTAACGTAAAGCAGAACGGGTTAAAGAGAACGCGGAGCCGAGCGGAGGAGTCTAGGAGACCAGCGCCTCCCGGTCACGTGGCGGGGGGGGGGGGACTGGGGACTGGGGACTGGGGCCAAGACAAACACCCTCCCTGGAGGTCAGGAGATGATAGATTATGGGGGCGGGGGGGCACAGTCTCCATGTCTACCTGCGCGACCCTGCCTGACAAATTTCACCCTAACGACAGGGGGGCCTATGAGGCACAGTGTGTACTTGCACAAAGGGCACCTTGTTCACCTAGCCAATTCAAAACACACATGCGCATGCACACATGCCATACACACACACATACACACACGCGTATGCACACAGACACACATATATACATGCCATACACACACACACACACACACACGCATACACACACATACACGCCATACACACACGCATATATACACACGTGCACACAACGCAAATATACAAACACACACAGACTCACACACACAGCATGCATAAATACACAAACACCCTGAAAAGACAAGGGATGTGCAGAGCAATCCAGCACAGTATGAAAACACACACACACACACACACAGGCTTAGGTACAGTCCACTGGACTACCAGGCCTCTGTGATCAGGACCTGCTCCAGGCCATCCAGGGGGCAAACGCATTACGACAGCCAGCCTCGTTTCCTCCAGGAACGAGCCTCTGTGCCGACCAGTCCCTCCAACGAGAGAGAGCTCACGGGTCACTTAGCAGGGCGCGAGCCATTAGCCTAATCCCTGCCTTCTTCCCCGAGCCCCCGCTCAGGACATCCAGCCAGTCCTTCGCCTCCTTCTCCGCACCGTCCCGAAGGAGGTCCTTCAAAAACCGAGCACCCCGGGACAAAAGGCCCATTCAGCCTCGCACGCCCACGCGCAATAAGACGGTCCTTTCCGCCGGAGACGGTTTCTGACTGGGACCGGGTCCCCAATCCGGCAGGCCACGGAGCCACCGATGCGCCCGGGCCAGCCGCCGGAGCTGATCTGCCGCATCCTGCCCCGCGCTTTCGGCAGACGCTTAAAGCTCCCGCGTCCGACCGACCGACCGTCGCCAACATCACAAAAACCCTAAACGCCCGCCCGCCAAGAGAGAGAGCCGGGGAGCGCGAGCGCTCTTTTCGCAGAGGTCAGAGTTCGCCAGGCAATTGCGCGTGACGTCGACAACTTTATCAAGGTTCCAATAAATTTCTTGCGGGAGCACTTTGAAGTCCATTAGACACCCACTCAGTGAGCTCTGAGGCACGGATGTGGTGATCTAAATGAGTAAATCAGTGGAGGGACTGTTCAGGAGCACATGTAGCGCGTTGTGTGGGCAGCTAAGTGCAAAAAGCATAAAGGAAGCGTAATGCAGCACTTTCTAACATATCCTCAAATTCTTCCATTTTAACACAACGATGGAAATGACGTTTCGTGGTTAAGACGCTGGGCTTGTAACCCTTGCAAAAAGGCTTCAGGTTTGATTCCGAGGCGCGGCAATGTCGTCGCACCCCTTGAGCGAGGCACTGCGCGTATTTGTTTTAGAAAACGTGAGTTGGGCGCCGGGTGAGAGGCGTGGAAAGCGCTGACGTGCAGGAGCGCGGGCGGCCTGCCGGGAGCGGAGCGGAGACAGAAGCGGAGAGGCTGTAAGGCCGTCTCCGTGCCAAACGCGAGCACGCTCAGAGAGAGGACAGACCGCCGCTGTCAGAGTGACGATCTCCAGGCTCCCCGCCCCGCCCACCCCCACCCCCCGAGGCTCCGCCGCGCCATCTCCCGCCAAGCCACCCCAGCGCCGGACCCGCCGAGCTGAGCCTGTCCAGGACACCGCCGTCACCTCCCCCCCCAACTCCCACCCCCATCTCAGGGGGTGAATCAAAAACAGGCCTCTGCTCTGCTTCTCTACCTGCACCAACCCCTCCCGCCCCCCCCCCCCCCCCCCTTCCCCAAACTTTTTCCATCTCAAGGGTTCAGGAGGATGTGAACCCAAGCAGGACTTCTTCTTCAGTAGCCAAGGAGACCTGCTCAAAACCTGCAAACCCTCCACTTATTTCTTCAGCTCCAAAACACACCTACAGAGCAGAAACCTGGGGTGCGCAGTCTGAGCCAGCCCATCAACAGGTTTCACTCATTAAAGAGCTGCTGATTTGCTGTTTGCCCGGCATGTACAACTCTTCTCCTCCCCCCCCCGAGTTTCTATTCCCCATCGAAACTAATATCATTTTCAAGCCCCGATTGTAAATTTCACTTTGAATGTGAAGACAACTGCTGATGCCACTTAGCGAAGCAGCCCGAGGTGCTTTTCAGTGACTTTAAGCAGGGGCGTCCTGGCAGAGTTAATACCGCGGAGCTCAGTGCACTCCGAGACCCATGGAAGAGCGATGAATAAAAACTGGCACACGCAAGGGGCCATTCAAGAAAGAGATGAGCAGCATGCCCCCGTCTCCCCTCCTCTCTTTTTTTAATTCTCATTTTTGACAAAATAATGATCAGTAGCAACCCTGGCAACCAACTTACCAACTGCATCGCTCCACACATACAAGGGGAATGAATTATCGGTAAACAAACTGATAAATCTGCCGTCTTGGCATCCGAACACTGCACATGGAAGGAACTTTATGCGCAGATTCTGGATGCAAAAATGACACCGACTATCAAAGGGCACGTACTTTCTCCATAAAAAACAGTATCATTTGCAAAGACAACCGTTGGTATTTTTTAAATCCAACAATATTCAGCTCTTTAAAAAAAATTTATGAAATATGGACCATCGCTTCAGAAAAGAGAAACCAAGGTTACAAATAGCACTAGTTTCAAATGGACAGAGCAGCCAAAACAGCAAATTCTCGACATTTCTTTCAGTTAAAAAACACTCTCTCCGCAAGCCTCTCCTTAACGGTCATAAAGAGATGAAATAACGAGCCTGGGGCGACAAAATGTCAGCCCGCTAGGACACAGTAAATGGCATTATAGAAAACGCACACACACACACACACACGCACGCACAGATACAGGCACACACACACACACACACACACACAGAAAGAAAGAAAGAAGCAGAACATGTTGCTCCTCACCTCCTCCCTGTTGTGGCTCAGTCGCTCGCCTCTCTCTTTTTGACTGCAGCACGTTTGTCTCCTTCCTGCTTTCTCTCTCTCTCTCTCTCTCTCTCGCTCCCCTCTCTCCACGCCTTCATATGTCAGGCATGTGTTTGCGTTCCCACATATGTGAGCTCCAGCGCAGCCCGAGCGGCTCGGCCAAAGCCAAGGAAACACAGATGGGTCCCAGATGGAAAAAGGATATCCAAGCAGACCAGTCCTCCCCCCACCTCTCTCTCTCTCTCTCTCTCTCTCTCTCTCTCGCCAGCACCTCCCCCCCCGCTCCCCCCCACCTTTTCTCTCACAGACACTTTCCTCTGTTTCCAAGGGCTGGCTGCCAGGCTGACGACACGAGCGAGGCCACGCCCCCCCTCCGTGGAACTCAGCCAATCTGCTGCTAATCTATTTAATGTATTTACCGACGGGCCTCGTAATTAACATAACTAATTGCTCTGGCACGCACGGGCAAAACAAAAGCCGTGCCAATTCCAAACGTGGGGGTTGGGGGGGGGGAGGTGGGGGTTAACTGCCGTTCTCAGTCACAAAAATAGTGACTTTTTGTGATTTCACGGCCTTGCTTTTTATTCTTATTCATTTTTACATTTTGTTTCGGCCCCTGAATAGCACTTGGATTGCCTGGTTCTAATCCAAAGTGTACAGCTGCTGGATGTGTCTGCAGAGAGAGAGAGAGAGTGATCCATGAAATAGCCTCCCCCTACTGATTGTGGAGTACGTGGGGAAGAGTCTGATTGATTAATCTGGCCGCAGCGCAGACGTAACTACACTCCAAATATTAGTTCTGCTGACCTGGTGACCTCTCTCCTAGCATGTAAAACTATGGGCAAGGGATTTCAGATTCACTCGTAACAATAAATCAGCAGTGAAAAGTCTTTTCTGTTTTATTGACTATGCACTCCCTGAAAAGGAGCAGCCCCTTTGAGGAAAAATAAAAGTGCAGCCAGTTTTTCTTTTTGTTTATTATCCATCGCCTGCGGTATAAAGCGTAATGGGGTATTTAGCCCAGGCCCTGCTTGTGCCAGTGACACCGTAGGTGCGCAGACACAGCGACGGTGCGGGTCCATTTGGCTTCTGCAATCGTCTGCACTTGTGGTCACGGTTTTCCGGTCAGACCTCTACAGCAGGTTGCCACTGGTTGTTTACCGCCATACTTCGCAGAAAGCAGAGAACAGAACATTCCAGTAAACACTCGGCTGCACTGGTGTGCGTGTGTGTATGTGTGTGTGTGCGCACGTGCATGCCCACTCACGCCAGCTTATACAAGTAAAACACACTGTACTTTGACAATAAATAAATGTGAGTGACCACATGCATGCACGTACCACATGAAGCCTACTCAGTGAGGGTAAATGGGAGGACTATGACGGTAGGTAAGGGAATGCTACTCTCACTTGTTTTCACGTGCAATTGTTACACACTGTGAAAGGTTAAATGCTGAGGTCTGTTTTCTGGAATGCACAAACCTAAAGCCTGTTAGAGTTCAAGTCATAAAATTACAGTCAGCTGCAGTCCTGCTGCTTTTAAATGACACCAGTTGATTGTTATAGTTTTGCTCAGCAGGGCCCGTCGTCAAGCGTTCTGGCCTTGTTTTACGCTTTTATATAAACAGCAGGATTTTATTACCTGCGACGCTAGTAAAGTAGCACCTAACTCAATACAACAACGAGCCACAGCATCCACATTTCCAGTCACGAGCCTTACGTCCAGACACCAACCGCGAGCGTGGCTTTAGAGTCATATTCAAATTCCATAAAACATTAAGCCTATGCCCCTGCAAAGAGAGCAAGAGAGAGGGCGAGCATAATCGGAAGTCCTTAGGAAGAGGCCAGTCGAAGCTACTAAAGTGGCCTACAGTTGAACCAGAGCCAGCATCTTGGGACATTGGTGCAGCAGCTGGGTGGCCATGCCACTGAAGACAAGCGGGGGCATCTACGCAGCGGGTAACGTAGGCTACTCTCAGAGGCGCCGCGAACCGCAGTACAGCCGGCTTCCTGGCTTTGCGCAGGGGTAACGTTTTAAAAACGCACGAAACAGCGCTGTGTTTATTTTGTCAAAGAAATCGATACTAGAAAGCGGACGTATGGAATCACTTCACTTTAACTCCGTCCTGCAGCTGCAAACCATTGGAACTTACTGCAGGAGAAAAGCCCTCTCTCTACCCACAGAATGAGACGTCCCAGAGAACCCTCGCCATCTGGTTTTGTTCAAACGCAGGCCCGGGAACATTTACTTTTAGAAAAATAAACACGATATTACAGCAACCGCTTCGCGCACCGAGACTGGAGCTCAAAGGCAGATTAGGCTGAGGAGGGCAAGGGGCGGAAAAATCATTATTTCGCTTCTCTGTCCTCCTTGGGAAGGTTGCGTGGAAGGGGATAGGAGAAAAAAAAAAATACCTGGGGGCTAGATCACGGTAGGGTATGGAAAAAAAGACTCGCCCCTCGAGCTTAATGAAAATTAATGCAGTCAGTCTAAATCACGTCTGTTAACAAGGATACCTTTTTATGCCTTTTATTGGTCTTTGTCTGCTACAACACGTTCGTAGTTTAGGTTAATCATAAGAATGATTGATCTTCCATTCCCGAACGTCAGTCTGTAATTGATGGCTCGCTTCACCTCTACAGTAAGTGGAACAATAGCAGCCTGATTGCTGTTTCCCAGTCACCACTCAGCAATTAATAGCATTCGTCACCTGGACGTCTGCTGCATTGCGAAAGACTAGAATGGTTAGCATTAGGAATTAAGTGATCAACATACTTCATTTGTAAGTGAATGTTTACGTTGGGTAGATTGTCGGACTGATGGTCCGACTACTGTAGACTTACACTAATGAAGTATCCGATTCAAAAGCAATTCATGGAATCGCTGATAGGCTCTTTCGCAGTTGTGGACACGCATCTTTTCAGCCTCCTAGAACCGCAAGGTCGCATGGGATTTGACAGGTACCGCTCTTGAAAGGGAACGTTAGCTTCGCAAGCAAGACAGAAAATGCAATGCTTTCAACTCACCTATCTGCCCACAGACATTCAACTCATGCTAAAAAAACAACTGGCTATTAGGCTATAAGGAAATTTGCCAGAAAGTACACCATTAAAACTACTACTACTATTTCTAACAAGGATACAGGTATATTTCCCAAATAAATAACTCAATATTTACTCAGTGTAAACCGCCTAATTCATTTCTGCCAGACGACAATGGGGGATGCCAATGTTTTAAATCACCAGCTAATTATCACTCCGTGCTATCAGCTGTAAGTGAAGTCATGGTGCCCTGGCGCTGTAATCTGGGCCAGATTCAGGCCACGGCAGCGGCGTCATCATCTGCTCTGATGCAGAAACACACAAGCACTGGGGGGTGGGGGGGGGGGGGGACACACGGAGCCTGTAGGGCGGCGGCGGCGAGGCAGACAGGCTCCTGCGTGTTTGGCATGTGGAGCAGGGCCCGGGGACCATCTCGCGGTAGCCTAAACAGCAATTTTCCCAAATCAAAAAAAAGGGGCCATTACCATCACAAAGGTAGCCCAGCAATCCTATCAAGAGGCTGTGTGCGCGGCCACGCCGGTGGTGTGAAGGTTTCCCTCAAAAGACGGCCTGGTTTTAGTGGCTAAATGGGCCAGTTCATTCATGGTCTCTCAGAGGGACCAGAGGGGTGAGAGTCCCCCCCCCCCCCGCCCTCCCCGGGAGTGGCTGGGACCATGGCACAGAGGGGCCCAGGGCCCCCACAATGGGGTCCTCGTGTTCCCACTGTGAATTGCTGCTCAGCGCTGCGTCAGCGTGTGTTCGTGCCTTAACTTCTGAGTGCAACACCCAGATTTAATGCGTGGCCTAAATGGGCCACTGACCGTACAGGCAGAAAGGGAAGTAAATATTGCATCCTGTATTCATTGTATAAATGTTCATTTCATCGAAGGTGTCAAATGATGAAGTGCGAGGGGAGTTGGACATTTAACCTGTTTTCACTGCTTTACTTCAATGAACAGATTTAAGCAAGTGCTCGATTATTTTTCAGTTTTCCACAAAATAATCAAAACATTTGCTTGAATCTGTTCATTGAAGTAAAGCAAGAAACACCAAAAAAAAGCATAGAATGAACACCCGTCACACGTCAACTTTGATTTTTATACTAATCTTGTATCATACATAAATTGCATGTTAATGAGTTATGAGTGGTTTAAAAAATGTGCGCATAAGCCACGCAATATTTCAATATGGAGGACTAATTCCCCCAAGTGGTCATGTTAATGAAGAAAAGCTGTCCCGCCCGGATTGTACCGCTGGAGCCTCTCATCTCCGCAGTTTTCCCATCGGCGCCCTAAAAGACGATCGCTCGCGTTTTCCCTCCCGGGCCCAACGCGTCTTTCATTATTCACGCGGCCGAGGCGCAGCCAAAGCACCCCGCTCGCTGGCCCCGTTCCCGCTCGCCGCGTCTCGGGGCCGGGTTTTCCCCGATGCTGCAAGGGAAGCGATTGTGGGCTTCCCCCCCTCGCGGTCCTGGCCCCGGCTTTTCCCAGGTACCGGCCTGAGACGTAAGAAAATTAAACAAAAAAAACACACAAAAAAAACCCTTTCACTGCTTAAAAACCCAGCGACGGGTGGGGTATTCTCTACTGAGCATGTGCAGAGTCCCCACCCCCAGAAAACCCAGAACGGCCCCTTTTTCTTTATTTTCTCCCGCGTGAGAAGGGCAGCGGAATTCTTACGGAGAAAATCGTATTTTGTGGAAAAGCGGCCGTTTGGTCATGGGAGCTCGCCGCCCACCTGTAGCACCAACGCCACCAATGGGGGGGAGGGGGGCGCCAAACTGAGCACTGCGGTGCACCCTGAATAGGGGACCCCCCTTCGCTTTCAGAACAGCTCATTGTGTTGCTACAACAACCAACCCTCCACCACCCCCCCCCCCCCCCCAAATATCCCAATGCCCTCCCTCCCCCGCTCCCCCAAAACATTGTTGTCCGCACACTAAACTCTCATTCACATCTCATCTTCAAGACGTTAAACACATACTGAGATTGCCGCAGGCTAAAACTAAATGTCATTGGCTACTATCTTGCCCCCTTCTTGGGCTCAGGCATACAACGCCATTGTGCCGCCCCCCCCGCCTCCCCCCCACCTCCCCATATTACCCATAACAAATGGCTCCAGGTTTTTTTCTTTCTGCCTTTCTTCCCCCTCTTGTTCCCCCCTTCTCCTCCCTTCTGGATGAAAGGCAGGCATTGAGCCGGCAGTGGCATTCCAAAACCTCAGCCCACGGCTCCACAGTGTCTGGCTATTCAACACTGCTGGGAGCGATTAGTTTAAGTAAGGCCTGACCCGCCTACTCACCCATGGAAAACCGTCAGATCTCTCCTTACACTCCGGGAGAGGGGAGGACTCAGTGTGTGTGTGTGCGTGTGTGTGTGTGTGAGAGTACGTATGCATCTGCGCATACATGTGCCTCTGCGTTCGTACATGTCTGTGCATGCATATTTGTGCGTGCACGTGTTTGTGCGTCCGGTCACACATGTAGCTGTGCACGTACGCATTTGCACGGGTTTCTACGTGCACGTTTGCGCAAGCACGAGCTTGCACGCGTGTTTTTTTGTTTGCACGCGTGATTTTTTGCGTTCGTGTCTGCACGCGTACATGCAGCCCCATCTCCATGCTTCTCCAAAATTTATGCGAGGTGGGTCACACGCTCGCTTGGCTGCTTCTTCCACAAGTTTCCACTGAAGAGCGCCAAGCTCCCCAACGCCAGCCCCGCCCCCCACCACCCCACCCCCCGCTCAATGGTTAAATAATCCAGTAAACAGCACTCAATAGCCCCCTTCTCTACCCCCGTAAACTATATACCAGATAGAGCTAACAGACCATCTCTCCAAAACCCCAAATATACTCATTATTAAAAGTATATCATTTTGAAAAGCGCAGGTCGGGTTTTGTGCCGTGTGCCAGTCAATCCACACTCTCAGCACGTAAAGTGGACTCCTCCTCGTAAGCAAGTACTTGCGGTAAAAAAAAGGACTTGAGGAAAGAGAGCTTGTTTCTACACACACACGCACGCATATGAACACACACAAACATAATTGTCTTCAAGACAACTGGAGCAATAAGGTTTCAGATCTTTACCCTACACATAAAAGCCACTTCAACACCCTCCCGTATGCATCCTTGCTTGAAAAACCCATGACAAAATGATGTTGAACGATCAGAAAGATCCGGATGGTTTTCCACTGCAAATTTCTAAGGATTCCTTCAGAGCGGTTTCAGAAACGGGCTGATAACGTCCCAGTTCTAAACACCACCGATACTTTATCTCAGGGACCGACTCAAAATGAAACTCAGACTGCGATTTTCTTAGGATCCCTTTCAGAGCAATTTTAGAAATGGGCTGATAAAGCATTGGCGGTGTTTAGAACTGGGACGTCGTCTCAGGACTGGAATGCAAACTCAAAATGAGAAAAGCAACCAGGAAAAACAGACGGGCTGCTGAACTCTACAGGAGATTTTTTTTTAAATCAATGTATACTCCATATGCTTCGCCGGGAGAAATATGTTCACAGACATGGCATAACCGAGCTGAACGCCCACAAGAGACCCCCAGAGAGCACACTGCTCTCACCAGGGCCTTTACCCGTTACCCTGGCCACTGGATAGGCTGGGAAGGGGAGGATATCTGATGCATGATGGGTATCTGGTCACTTCCTCGTCCATCATATCAGCAGGTAACCAAATTGAGGCAGACGTGATTGAATCACTGTGCAGTTGCCTAGCCACTGCCAGGTGCCACAGTCTGAGGGAATGTAGCCCCTTTCATGAGATGCTTGTGTTGTCATGGAAGCAGGTTACCAGGTTGAAGACACCCTTTGTCATCCACTGCTAACGTGCGCATTAGTAATAAGAATACAGGATTTAGAAAAGCATTTCTGCAATGCATTGGAAATCCTGTAAGTGATTCTGATAATCAATTAGAAATAATCACCAATGGTAAATTAGAGCTCCTTAGAATAGGGGTTGAAAACAACCCCACTTTTGAACTTCAAAAAGCTAAAAGGTATTTGGTCTCTTGTATCAGAATGACATTAAAATTTAGCTGACGCTCTTATCCAGAACGGCTTACAAGGAGTGTTACCAAGGAAAAGGCCTATATTCCTAAATTGCCAACATCTCAAGTAATGATTAATGAGAAGTACAATGGTCACGCCAAAACACCCCAGCGATAGGTAATCCCTCACTATAATTAACATGTGAAAGAGAATGTAGGGTAGATAAGGTGAAGACCCGGAAGAGAATGGGAATCCGAGTGGAGAAGGGGGGGGGGGGGTATTTCCTGAAGAGATGGGTCTTCATGTTCTGAGAGAAATGGACAGAATTCTACCAGCAGAAGCATTAAATTAAACGCACATCAGAGGTGAGGGGAGGGAGGTCCATCCCAGTGCTCCCTCAAAGCTCTGCCACGACACCCCCGGCGAGAAGCTCCTCTTCTGGGTGAAGGGATTACAGTTTGTTTTTTCCTTCCTCCACCTGCAGCTGATCCCATTCTAACCCCCCTCACACCAACCCCCACCTCCACCCCCCCACCCCTCGGGGCCACAGCAGCTGTGTTGTGCTTCTGCCGGGCGACGGCCACACCTGTGTTTTGCAGGTGTCTCATCTGGAGCGTGCATTGTGAACACCTGGCCGGCCTGTGGGGCTTTTCAAGGACTCAATTACAGGCCTGCAGATAAGGTCTTGCTCTTGGCTCAGCTCTGAATGCCTTTCCCGTGTCTCAGGGGCAGCTCTGTTTAGGCTTGTCAGGGGATGCGCTTTCCAGTGTGCCAGATGCCTGGGATTTTCATTCCCCCAATGCACTCTGCAAAATCCCCCATCTTTGATCAGCTCTTATATAAGTGTCCCAAAAACTTTCACCCAGACCACGTTTTAAAATACCTGGCCTATCATTCACTCCCACATATTTTTACTCTGAAATGTCCCTCGTGAATATTTCTGAAGAGGCTACATGTGGGTGGGATTTTCCCCCGATCTGGCAACCCTGGTGCGAACCCACAATGGTGTGCGAATCCTTTCTCTCCCTGACAACCAAGCAGCAACTGCTGCTGCTGCTGCTGGCCCAGTTCCTGGAAGAGGTTCAAAGCTATCTATGGCAGAACTGATTTATTTGATAGTGTGAGTAGCTAGCTGGGGGGAAATGGGAAATTTTCAAGCGAGAATACCAGCATGGGTGCAAGCGCAGAAGCTAGGAGATGTCACGTATTACTGCTCAGAGAATAAGTGGTGTTAATTGATTTTGAGTGTGACCTAACTTCAGCAGAAGCAGGACTGCTGGGTTATATTGTTAAGACAGACCGCCTTCAACATAGTAAAAGTGAATCAGAACACGGGTATATTTGTGGTTTGGGCCCTCATCTCTCAAATACAATTAATCCTGCACCATTCCTTCTTAAACACTAAAGAAAGCTCATTAGGTTTGATCTTATAGGCCAGAGAAAGTTTCGGCGAAGGACGTTTCTCACGGTCATTTCAGTTCAACCCAGCACCTGCGATTTTTAAACCGCACATGCAGACACAGCCCCTGAGAGTCTGTTCAGTGATAGAGCCCAAGGCAGACAGAGTGCACACGTGCACTTCCCAAAACACCTGGCGCCGCACAGACACCTGACTCTTTCACAAATACATCGTTTTGCTGTCACGCAGACTGACCAGTTTTTCCTGAAATTACCTCTTTGGTCTCGCTTGCTCATGCTGACATAAACCGAACAGTTACCTCTAAAAGCATGCACTCATTTCGTAGCAGCATTACATAAGAATACATCTTGTTTTTGTATGAATATAATAACAATAACCTGTTTTCAGCTTAAGGAGCACATTAGCCTGTTCCCTGAAAATATGTATCAGACATTTTGAACAATGTATTAATAGAATTTTTTTTAGCTGGACATGCCAAGTATACCCTAACCAACATAAAAGTGATCCTTGATAGGGTATTTTAAACCAGGGTTTTAATAAATATTATTTTCTCATAGAGCGGCCTTCGAAACGCAGCCGTGGCACAACGGCAAAGTCTAGAATAAGCCTACTGCTGTAACCAGAGCCAAGTTCACACTTGAGAGGAATTAAGCGCTGAGGAGAACAGAAACTGCAAACACAAAGCGGCGCGCTCAGCCGGCCGCGGCGGCACGCGAAGGGCAGCGTGGGTGAGAGAAGCCCGCCTGCCAGCGAGGGAGCCGGGCGCGTCAAAGAGCTCCCCCACCGAATGCCGCCGCTGTCATTAGCCTTCAGTGGCTCTCAGAGGGCGAGCGCGAGCGGGGGTTTCGGCCACGGAAGGCGCGGACTGCGAGCGCGCAGCTCAGCTGCTCTTCTAGCCGCCCACGGAGAAAGCGACTGTGGCAAATGTCAGGGAAAAACAGCAAGAGAAATAAGGATAGACGCATCCAGGCCCGCCTTTGTTTCAAAATGGTGAGAGCTTTTTTCTTTCTCTTAAGAGCGTAATGTGGAGATAAGAGTGCCTTTCTGAGCACATGTTGCGTCCCATTCAGCCCCCTGTTCAACTGTGACCGTTCTAATTTACCTCTGGGTGACTACTACCATTGTTCTACATCAATGTCCTCATACAAAAGGGCAAAAAAATACAAAACCCTCCAGAAAACAGGCCTCTGAAATTCCCACTCATGTGTATAAAGGATCGAGGCGAATTGTGTTAGAAAACACAGGGCAAATTATTTTATAAGCTTTTGTATGAAAAAAAATAAAAAAGAATTACCAACCCATGCGCTCAAAGAAGTTTAACAAACTAGGCTATATAACAAATAAATGGTGCGTTGGCTTCTCATAGATAATCATAGGAAGGAAAGACTGGAGCCCGCACTCTTAATGAATATAGATTATGAATGTCTACGCAACAAAATCATTTTCATTTTTATTCCTATTTGGACAAAGAGACATGAAGAAAAAAAAAAACACAATACACCTATCCAACCCTTAAAATTGGCTTCACAAACTATTGAGGCAGTCTAAAAAATATCAAAACAATCAGTTCAGAGTTAGAGAGGAAATTAACTAGATGTTAAAATATTTACTACTTAAAAGACCCTACATTCCTTTGCCAGGTACTAGAAGACCCTTTGAACTGATTCAACGTTAGGCAAACATACAGATTATGTATGCATATTAAAAGAAAAAAAAAAACGACTTACAAACTGTGGACAGTGTTCGGGCTGCAATCTCCTCCAGATTGACATTCCAGCGAATGGCTGTGGGCGGGCAAGGCAAAGAAGTACACATCTGGATACAATCAACCCCTCCCCGACACGCTGCGCGTCGCAACAAGAAACAGCTGTGCGGGCCTGTTGTCAATTAATTTGCCGTTCTCAGGACAGTCAATCAGCTCCTGCTTTGAGTTGCTTCAGCAACAACCACCTAGCGCTACGAGGGGATATAACCTCAAAACCGACTGCAAATCTTTACGAAACAGACGCCACCTGACAGCCCGCGCGTCCAAAGACGCCCAGCGGATTGACTCATGTTTATCAGACCTGAAGGTCTGATAGCACCATGGGTAGCCCGGCTAAACGGATGGGATGGCAGGAGGCAGTTGAGTTTGATTTCCTGCCACCACGACGATGGAGCATACACCACAAGAGCATTTATTTTGTGCGTTCATTAAATCATTATTTCCATGTGATTTTCATGTTTATTATCCACGTTTCCGCAAAGACAATGGGTCACTACATTATATTTATTTAGCAGACGCTTTTATCCAAAGCGACGTACAAAAGTGCAAAATGTAGTAGGCTACATTCTGCTCTGTAGCTATGGACAGGGAAAACCCAGGCATTCCAAATAGGACCACGAGCCGGTTTGTATATTGGGAGTGCAAACGGCATTAAGAGAATAAGTTTTGAGGTTTTAATTATATAAATAACACTTCAGCCCAAATGTAAGTACACTGCGTGGGCGAATTCTAGTATTTTCGCGTGCTACCACGCAAAATGGATGAAGGCGACTACTTATGGTAGCATATGCACGGTGTCTTACTGATACTTGATGTCGCTCCAGTTACCCGTGACGCCACCAGATGACCAGTAGACTTACACTGTGCATATAGCTTACTAGGCAGTCTACTGAGGGTGAATTTAGTCCAAGACGCCCCTCTCCAATATGAAAAATTCTCGCAAATGACTAAGGGCCTTCTTGGTTGGATTGCAGACTGCTCTTGGGCGAAAAGCCAATTAGCTAGCTAATGAAAACCTGCAGGCCTCTCCTAATTTCTCTCTTCCTAAAGCCAGTGGTTTGGCTGCCCTCAGTCCCAAAAGAGGAGGAAAATTCTAACCATACATGATCCAACTGCACATGTTTTCCCTGGTTTTGATTGAATCCAGAGACAATCTATTTCCCCCTTTGATATTAGATCCCGGTTTGCACTTATTTCAATAACCTCGATCTATTCGGTAAACATCGCGTGACAACAGGGCTGCGAATAGCCTATTTGAGCACAGCACAAGAAGAGTACGTTACATAGTATTTATACTATGTATGTTAATACGAAATAAAAATATTAACAACGAAAGGCTTTTGTTTTCCATCAATCGGCATCGAATTAATGACACCGGGAACATTACATTCAGTATCAGCGGCAGTGCTGCAACATTTGAATAATTCAAACAAAATTTAAGAAACAAATCTGGTCATTATTAAAATCCAGGTGGTGCAGAAGCACTGCTGCTCTCTAGCGGCTGATAATAATTAAAAATAATTAACGATGTCAAAGTCGTTCAAAATGTAGCGTTCGTCTGGAGAAAGGTCGCTGGGGACAAATACATGCCTCGGGAGAAACAACACTACAATAATGCCCCCAAGCGCATGGTAGCTACCTCACATGCACTTTAATAGGACTTTGCCCGCCCCATGGGGCAAGGAGAGCGGTGGGATTTCTCCTGCTAGATTTAGACTGCCTGGTGTTATTGTCTGGAAAGCCTTCTAAACTCCATATGGTGCAAAACTTAGCCTGATGGACTAATCCCCAGTAGAAAGGGGACTGTTCGAAGTAAAATGCGGAACTCGTGCAAGTGATCCCTGCGGGAGTCTTGCTGAGATGTCAGGGTAGGCTACTTCTATTTGATGATTATTAAAGCTGTTATAGTATGTCACAAAATGTAATGCATATTTTAAATTATGCTAACCTGTCAGTTATGCAAATGGTCCATACACATGGGGCGGTAGGCTACCTGAGTCTGAAGGCCAATTGTGTTCTAAACGTTCAGTTTTTGCAAACCAAGGGCATTGGGCGTGGATTCCACAACCATTCATTTCGTGGAATCCACGCTTTACTTGGAGTATTGTTCTTGTGAATGACCGTCAGTCTTTACAAAACTTAATTTGCATGTCAAGAACGAGAAAGTATCCATAAATGCATGGTTCTAGCGTCACTGAGGTATGTAACCCATTCCACGATCTCTGGCTAACGGATTACTACACGGAACACTGATTTTAAGACAGCGGGGTCGCACACATTTCAAAACGGCTATGTCAGTGGCATAGCGTGTTCCCAAGCAGCTATATGGGTAACTGAAAGTGGCACTTGCTCTCAGTGGCGCCAGCTGTCTATCAGCATGTCTCTAGTTCTCCAGCCAAAGATGTAATTTGGCTGGAGACGTGCCTTGGATAGACCACAAGTGTAGAAAATAATCTCAATGTATAAAAACAGAGAAAAGCGGCCCAATTTCATGATCACTACAACCAGAAGCGCTAATCAACGTATTTTCCTAACACCACTGCATTCATATTTGTATGACAGTCGTTGTAAAAATAACGAGATGTGGTCATTTTAATTTCCCATTCCAATCCAGATTGAGTTAGCATGAGCCGTAAAACGCTTCTGGTAGAACGCGTTGGGTTACACGTTTATGACTGCAGGCTGCTAGAAATAATCAAGCCCGTTGGCCATGTGCTACGGTTAGTTGCCAAACAAAACGTCAACTTCGAGAGTCCTGCACGATAGGCAAAAAAACCAAAACAATGTCTACTCACATTGAAAAACGCCCGGGATTCCAACCATGTCGGCGACTCCTCTGAAAGCTTGGGAATCGTGTTTACGCAGGTCGGAGTCTACACGCTTTAAATTGAAATTAAAGCGCACTTCGTTGTCCAGTAGGCTAAATGGCTATTCATTCACAACCGTACACACCGATGCTTACCAGCCTACAATCCGTGGAAGCGAATGTAAAGCTGCCACATTCAGCTCGTCCGTCCCTGATGGTTTCAACAGAAGATCTCCAGGGGGAGGGACCTTGGGATCCATCAGCTGCCAACTAAAAGATGGGGACATTGTTTCATTGTTACAGGAGATTAGCGACATATGCAAATAGGCTACTGGCAAGTGCCGCGTATTTGTATACGGCAAAATAATAAACACGTCGGTCTATCACATTTAATTCGGTCGTTGGAAGAGTAAATGCAATATTTGTCGCAAAACATATAAAACAAATTTATTAAATACTGTTTGTGTAGAAATGCGGAATAACGAAATGCTGTAACACTCTATGAAGGACCGACAAGGAAAAGGGCATTAAAATGGTAGTATATTGCGAACTTTAGGGAAACACTACAAAACTACCTGCCATCCCAATATTAGCCAATGATACTTTAAATGTATTTTAGATAAGGCAACGAGGGGTTCTAACACATTGATCTCAAGTGAAACAGTGTATTGTATTAAATTCATCGCAGCACAACTTTGTCGCGAGAGATCGGCTAAAGTATTCGCAGTATCAGCCTGATAAACCAAATAAAACAGTTGCTAAATTTTCTGACCTTGAAGACGTAGTTACCTTGCCATTAGGCAGATTTTTAACCCAACCTTATCAAGCAGTAAAGTAAGACGAGACATGTATCAATGAAAGTACTTGTTGGATGCTAGTCATTTTATATGTATACTGTAACTGTCTTCATAATGTCAATTAGTTTGTGTGAACTGGCTCTTATTTTAAACATAAATGCTTTATGTCCTTAAAAGACATAGCCATATCTCATCGTGAGAGTTATGGATGTTATGGAATACATTTTAATCCTGCTATCACTTTCATTACATTAAATCTCATTGCAGACTCTAAATTCCAAAAAAACTGACACGTTGAGGAGAAGTTAAAGGACACTGTTATCCAGGTTGTCATGTGTTCTGTGCAAAGAGGACATTTGGATATGCAGATGAACCTCCTATCCACCCACCCACACACGAGACCCCCTAAACCCACCCCCTCGCATCCCACCACCTGAAACGCAGGTGCCACACACACATCATCGCTCACCCACTATGCATGCACATACTACGCATAGTTACAGCACACAATCACACGACCCCCGCACACACGCACACACGCACACAGACACATGCACACACACACTCATGTACAGTGCACATACACACACACACACCCTACCATCACCAAGCACACATAGCCCCCCTAATGCACAGTGCTCATGTACATGCACAACCCCCCCCCCCCCCCGACTCCTTTCCGGTCTTCCCCTGCGAAGCTGCCACCTGCTCGCTGCTGCATGCTGCACAGCTGCTCGGCTACAATAACAAATTAACACCCGCCATCCCCAGCCATTACCCAGTTTATATGACGAAGCAGGTCGTCTCAACTCTCCCTGTTCTTTCCTGGGAGGGTGGTGGACTGGGGGGGGGGTTCTCAAACAGTTCCTAAATGTACATGTCAGGGGCGATGTGAAATTCAGCTTAATAAATACACAAAGTGGGAGAGTTTGATTTGGAGCATTTTGTTTTTGTGTGGTCTGATCAAATGGAGGGGTTTAACAATGCTTCCATTGTGTCCAATCAAACATTACAATGATGAGGGTTTTCATCCACACCCATGTGTAGAATTGTCATAAAATAATTTATTTACCCATCCACCCATATATCTATTTCTTGAAATTAGTTCAACAGAGTATTTTTCTTGACCGTTGTCTTCTGCTAGGTGTGTTCATACGGCCCAAGAAACATCGCAGTTTGAAGGTTTAGTGCAATTTTCAGTATTGTTAGACCCCAAAACAGGGGAAACAAAATGTGACATTAGACATAAGATGGCTGAAGATTGGTTTTTGGTATCTTTACAGAAAAATTCCTGTTGTAGTCATAGCATCCTGTCTGGCTGTGGGCATGCATAAAGTTACCTTTAAAGAGACCATTTTCATAATCGGTTAATGAAAAAATCTAAAATGAATTTTGTCAAAAAAGCATCATTCAAGATAGAGAAATCATAATTATGCAATTTTGGCCAATTATTATTATTTTTTAACCATAATTATGTATGATATCTGAAGAGTTTGAAGTCGTGTTTGGATCTGTCTTTGTTTTCTGGGTCAGTGGGAGAGTCCTGTACTTCCAACAGCAGGTCTGTTGCCGGGCGACAGCCTGCGAGTGGCACAGCTTCTGCTCTGCAATAACAAAGCCCTGCTTGCTGACAGCTGACTCTTCCAGGCCTTAAGTGTATCCGTCAGGCCCCGGTATGTTCCGGAGCACGCCTTCTGTCCTCGCCGTTTTAAGTCGCCCCCCTCGTGTCCAAATAACGGCGGAAAAAGTGGGGGGGGGGGGGGGGGTTAAGGGATGTGGCAGTCCTCATAGGGCAGAGGGGGTTTTTGCTTAAAGTCACATGGTAGACGCCTAGTTAATTCTCAAGAGTAAAAAATCCCTCGTATAAAAGCCCATCACCCCATCATTTGAATGCGATACAGTGGAAAGGGCATTGTTGCCATTATCGGGGGTTGGGCGGGCTGGGGGTCAAGATCATCAGGGAGATGACGAGCGGACAGATGGAGGTCGCCGGCTCTTTGTTTGGTGGCTTAACCCAAACCCCGCCCCCTCCCCCCTGGGTACACCTTTACCCAGTTCACAGATGACAGTGACCTCAAAGCAGGTGTTGCCGCTTGTGTGTGTGTGAGGGGGGTGTGGGGGGGTGTGATAGCAGGGTCTTGCCACCGGTCTGTTATCGTTCTACACTCTTCCCCCTCATACAAGCGGTTTCCCTGATTTTCAAACCCATGACCCCCTTTTCCCATCAATAAGACATTTTCCTGTTGCCTTGTCCTGATAAAAATAGATGACTGTATGACACGACAAGTGTGACATTAGCAGTTTTACACATCTAAACAACTGCATGTACACTTTAAGTACCGCAGTACATGCTACACATTCTGTGTTTCATTTAACCTGAGTGTGCACCAATGGAAAGTGTATAATGTATGTCAGGTCATGTCCCATTCTCCCACACTTAACGGCTCACACAACACATCAGTAACAAGGTAGTGAAGCCTTTCAACTGAAAACGGCAAATCTGTCATATCTTTGGTATTGTGTAAAAAAAATACTTTCTCAATTTTTGTCTTTTATTTAGCTTTTGCACACATTCAATGTTTTCAACTCCTCCAAAGGTCTTTTGAAGACATCCTATCGACAGCTCTTTAATTTCAAGTTGAACCAATCGTGGCACTTGCTGTGGAAGAGCTGACCCTTTCAATTGGTTCAAACGGGTCAAAAACGGACGGCTATGTCGTAGCTCCACCCGTCACGGGGCTCGCAAAATCTCGCTTTCCCATCGCTGCCACTGGATTTCCAACCGACAGCTACGGAAGCGCTGCCCTGGACCCCTCGCGGGGGAGCGGATCGCTCTCCGTCCAATGGCGGAGCAGGTGGGGCTGGCTAACGGTCAGGACTCGAGCAGGCTGCCTCCTCAGAACCAGGCCCGGTCTGCGCAGCCTTCGCTGGGGGGGGTGGGGGTGGGGGGGGGCAGTCACAGTCGCTCACACATGGGGGCCCATATGGCTGCTCTGGGGATTGGGGGGAGGCTGAAATTAATCACCAGACCGTCCCAACTGTCCACTGTCTTCAGGGAGGGGATAGATGTATATTTATATGTATATGGATGTCTGCAATACAAGGGACGGATCCTGCCACTCTCCCTAATGATTTCTTTAAGCTTTTTCATAACGTTATATTGTGTCCAGATGGAATTGTTACCGAGGGCCACCTGCCATTATTAAAAATGCATTGAGAAAGACAGGCTGACTTGTAGATAGGGTAAAGCGACAGCTACACAGGGGACAGATGAATCATTGTTTTGTTATATTTATTTATTTATTATTTGGTTTTATTTAATTAATCCTGCAGGGTTGCTTTTTTAAAATAGTTTATTCATTTAAGGTGTTTTAAATGGAAAACTGGGAACATTGGTGAGCTTTAAATATTCTGCATGGTTGTCAGTACCTAGCGATCAAGTCATTCGGTTTGTTCAGTACACTATTAGCATTTTGCCTCTATGACAGTGTTTTTAGCAAACCTGAATTCTACAATTTCAATTTTAATTTGTAAAGAGGACAAGGTCAGTAAATGGCATGTCACTTGTATAATTAATGTGTTTTATAACAAACATGCCGATAACTGTATGCTAATTTTTTTCCTGCTCTTCTATGATTCCTGATTTTCTATTCTACTAATAAACTGCACCTCTTACACACACAAACACGCACACACACCACGTAAACTGGTGTGACAACAGTGACATCTCTTGTTCATCCCATAGACGGCAGCCTGTTTTACACACCCAGAACTGTGAATTGGACTTCCTGTAGGAGCACTGATAGTCTGTTTCAGCCTTAATTAATTTAGCCAGCCACACTAATTTTCTGCTGTCTAAACTGGGTTGACTTGGAAGTGCTCTCCAGGTGAACATGGAAACAAACTGACTGAGGTCAGAAGGTATCCATTTGTCCAGGTGCATCAAAGCTGCTACTCTGAATTAAGGACTTACTGTGAGAAGGAAAGCTCAGTACACAAGGCCAGGATTTAGCCTTTAGATTGTATCTTACCTCCGATAGTCTGATTTTATTTATTTTTTTTAAATCAATCCTCTTCATCTCAAGTGGAACACAAGGCAGCAACAAGAGTTTTCCTCTTGTGTTTGTCTTTGGCAACATGTTGTGACTTGTCCCGTGTGAGGACCATCTTACAGCCAGTTTGGTTTCAACTGTTCCTCTCCATACCGTCTTTGGTCTTCCTGACTTCCTCCATCCCAGTGGTGTCCACCAGAGGGCAGCCTTGGGGATTTGGTGTCGCGTCATCCATAGAACATGTCCCTGCCAGCAAATCCATGGACACTTGATCTCACTAATTACACTTTGGCAGCCAGATTTCATGTAAAGGTTGTTGTTTGCTACTCCGTTGGGCCGGAAGACATGGAAAATAAACCCGAGGCATCCGTTGTGGAAAGCTTATGTCATCGCCATGTCAGTCTTAATGACACACCAGCACTCTGAGCCGTATAACAGGACAGATTTAACAGTGCTGTTTATATAATGCCATCTTAGCCTTTAAGGAGAACTTGTTAGATTGCCTGACACTGTGACACAGCAGTGCATTACACTCCATCATGGAGTTACTTTGTGTAGATTACTACTTCAAAATATACAAATTACATCAAAATTAAACAGCTTCTGCTTGTAAGTTTTTACCATTTAAGAAAAACAGATAACAGTGACACTCGGGATACAATCTTAATCAATTGATTTTAATTAATTTTCTTTGCTGATGCCACCTATTCAAGTTTCATTAAGAGCATCTAATATTGCACATTTCAAATGATCATGTTGTGGTGTGTCTTATCTACTGTTCTGCCATAGTAGTCAAATAAAAGGTTAAAAATTTCAGCAAAGAGGTTGAGGGTTACATTTCTAAAGATCAAAATTAAAAGATGAAGAGATTCCCATTTGGCTTCATTGTACAGCATCATTTAAACATCTGACCTGGTCAGTCTATCTGTCGCAGTCTATCACAGGACACACACACCATTCACTCATACACTCATACCTATGGGCACTTTAGACTCTCCAATTAGCCTACCTGCATGTCTTTGGACTGTGGGAGGAAACCCACACGAACACAAGGAGGAAATGCAAACTCCACACAGAAAGGCCCACGCCAGGATTCAAACCCAGAACCTTCTTGCTGTGAGGTGACAGTGCTACCCACTGTGCCGCCCATCATTTAAACATTATGTTTCAAAACAAAATTAATCACTGAGGTTTCCTGAAAGGTAGACTTTTCGGCAAACCAAGTTGATATGTGGCAGACAATGTCTGCAGAATGAGCTAAGTATTAAGGCATTAATATTCATTGCATAATAAACATATATAGTGCTATTTTATGGAAGTTCCATTGTTCTATTATAAACAGAACTTAAATGATTTACTTGTATGGACTTTGTTTAGGTAAACAAGTTGCTTATAACAACACTAGATAAAAAATTTATGAAATTCAAAACAAAAAGAAAAAAGAATAACTGAATACTCAACAATGCACTGAGTTAGGATATGATGTGTTTGTATATACTGTGTAACATTACAAATCTCTTAATATGTTTTTGCCTGCTGCTGCAGAGATGGAGAATCATGTATTACATGCACCACTAGGGGGCAGTAAGAGATTTGAGCACCATTATAAAGGCTCACACAGAGCGGTTGCATTGGTACAGTCCCACAGTTCAAGACAGAAGACCCATATGTTGCATTTCCAAAACTTTGGGTCACATAAACAGATATTCAAGATGGAACTGGGATGAACGCATACTTGTTACTAAGCTTAGCTTTAATAACATTACTTATTCAGATGCATTTTGAGGATTTTCCGGTGCTGTAAAACATATTTTAAACATTGAAACATACTTATTTAGAACTCTAATTCCAGTATGTATGCAGGAAACATTTTCCCCTATGATTGCAATACAGTTTACTCATGTCAGCATGCTAATACAGAAAAGTAATAGCAATAGATTCTACTAGCAGAGTGATTGTAAGTGATTGTAGGGTAATGTAACTAGTACTGCCAGTACAGCACTGGCTAATGGACAGGTGCCAAAGATTAAAAACCATGCCCTTAGTATTTGTCAATTGTACAGCCTTTTTAATACATGCACGCTGCATTTTTAAAAATGCTAATGAATCTAGTGTGTCATACTGCCCATATTGACTCATATAATGTCATGTTTATTTTAAAACTGCCAATCTATTTCTTCAGATATCAAAGTAAATGGCATTTCTCTTCAAGCTTGATTGATAGTTTCCTTACAGTATTCAGATAAAAATAAAAAAACTGCATAGAATTATAGTTCTCATTCAATATGCTGAAAATTAAAAATCTCTTACATGTTGCCTTCATGAAGTTCTAATTGCAGTTGCTTACTAATTCTCAATCACTGACAACTATTCTATGAAGCGTAATATGACACGTAATATAACATGTCAAAAAGTTACACTTTAATAATTTCATATTAATGTTAAAATTTAATATCATAATTGAAGCAACATTTTGTTTCATGCCCCAAAGGCTTGGAATATACTACCAAATGCTATCTATCTGTCTGGCAACTACTGTACACAGTTTTAAGCACCAGTTCAATACTCATTTGTAATCTTGCATTCATCTAGCATTTTTTACTATTTATTTTATTTTATTATTTTTGATTTTTTATTTTATTTTATTGTTTTAATGATATATGCTTTTACTGCATGGTTTTATTTGAACATTTTTTATGTTTTTAACTTTATATGGTTTACTTTATCATTCTATGTTTACTATGTTTACTATGTTTTATCATGTTTTATTTTATTGTGCTTGGAAAGCAATTTGAGCTGCATTTTAATGTATGAAGGTGCTATATAAATAAAGCAATTCTTTTATTATCAATGTGGTCCGTGATGCAATACCTTCAATCAATCTTCAAGCCCTATACCCGGCCAAATCTCCGTTCTGCAACCTGGAAATGACTAGCTATCCCCTCCCCCTATGGTCACTTTCCCCAGTCAAGTAGCCTGTCTGCAGTGGAGCGAACTTCCCAGTGTGGTCAGGACAGCAGGATCATCGGCCATCTTCCTACACAGACTGAAGACCCGCTTATTCATAATGCATCTTGGCTCCCATTTCATCAGCACCCTGTAGCACTCCTAGCATTTGTGCTATTTCAAGTTACGGGATTTTGTGTTTTCTTGGGTTTTTTTCTTTCGGTTTTATGTTTCCCAAGGTTTGTTGTGGGTGTAGTCTATGTAATTTGTACTTCGGTTCCTGGAGAGCATAGTTAACTTGCACAAGTGCTTTAGAGCTGATATAACATAAATGACCATAAAGTCCAGGTACTTTCTACTACTGATAAACAATCTAATATCAGCATACTGGCCCTCAGTCCTAATCTCAACCATTGTTTCACACAATTTGAATGCGCCAGTACACTAATACTACACTTACCAAGAGCAGCTCTTCTGAACTTTAGACGTTATACAGACGCAAGTAGCATGGCTGAAAACTACAGCATAGATACAATTATGTACAATTAATTATAGACAATATGATGACAAATACAACTTAAAAAGTTCTACATGCCACAGTGTCTAAATTAAACTATAAACGATGGGCTGTTTGGCAGGACACACTGTAAAATACACCAGTGACTTTCCTTTAGAGCTGTGTGTAAGTGTGTTTGTCTGACGTTGACACAGAACCTTGGTGGTAGTAAGTGTTGATGAATCCCGAGGGCCTCATAGCGCATATTCTAAAAATGGCCCTCACAGCGCGTGCTATTTAACCCAGTGCCTCGCACCATATGCGCTCCTAAACAGAACGTTTAGAGCCTGCCAGTCCCACAAGTGTCCCATCTCCTTAGGCATTCTGTCCTCACCTCCAGGGAATCTGCAGTTCCTTCACGTCTGTCATTTCGAATCACCCTCCTCACAAGTCATGCAGTCTACAACCCCCGCCCATTTACAGTATAGTGCGACGTCTTTTTGAATGCTTAAACCAGGTGCTTACGCTTCCCTTCGCTCACACAAGTCGAATAACTGATTAAGGCACGTCGGCTACTACACATGATCTCCCCTATATTGCAGAAAGAATTAACATGTAGATTATTATTATTATTATTATTATTATTATTATTATTAGAAATTATTGATGAGGATCAATGGCTGTTGTAAACTTAATTCTAATTAATACATTAAAATGAATTACATTAAAATCAATAAATCAAAATGATGTGCAAAGTTTGGAGGCCGTCAGGACAAATCGATTTACAGGTGGTAACAAAGAGTAAAGCAATAGCTCAAGGGAGAGAGAGAGAGAGAGCGAGCGAGCGAGCGAGAGAGAGAGAGAGAGAGAGAGAGAGAGAGAGAGAGAGAGAGAGAGAGGTCTGAGTCTCTTCTGGCATCTCAGACCTCCCTCCACCCCCATCTCTTCACAGGACTGCCAACCCATCTAGAGTTATTCCAGGAATGTGTTGAACATGGCTGCCGGGATGAAAGCGCAGAAAACGGGACTGTTGGAACTTCGGCTCACTGTGGATCGCTGGATCCGTGTGCTCGCCTCTCTCACCGAGGACACACTGACCCTTAGCCCGGGAGAAACCACTGCTGAATCCGCAAACCCCAACCCGAACCAAGCCGGAGCAATCAACGGGGACCCAGCGAACCTGAGTTCCAGTTCTCCAATTCCCGAAACGATCACCAACGTCAAGCGCACGGTACGAGTTACTAAGCAAGATGTTGGAGGACTTGGTATCAGTATTAAAGGTAAGAAAAAACGACCTCGCATCTCGGTTTTATTACAACACCTGATAACTGTTCGATAGGTTATTTATTCACAAAGGTGGGTGTTAAATTACATTACCAACAGAATCGTAAGTTTTAGAAGAGCTGAGGTTCGGCAGACTACTATACTGCTTGCATTACTTAACTCATCTTAGTCATCTAAATGAATCATTGTCAAAGCGTTAACAAAGCGTGTTTTCCCTGATGGTTACACTTTCAAGTTCTTCATAGATTATAGTAAACGTGTGTCCCCGTCGCTCACAGGTGTTCAGTAGCTAGTTTCTCAAGATAAAATTAGAATCGCTTTGCAGCTCTACAATAACACGCAAACAACGGCAACGTAACAATGCTTATAAAGTGCATGCGCCTGCAGATATTAATTTTCTCCAAAGGTCACTGTATTATTCACGGCGCGTTTTAATACGTCGGTTCAACTGCAATTCATTACACTGGGTTGTCAATGTCTGTTCGTGTTGGCACAATTGAAACAACAAAATGTCACAGAACCAAACAGGAAGGTCTAATCACATTAATTCGTGCCATTTTATCTAGCGACAAATCTTCTGGTATTTGTTATTCATGCAGGTTATTTTCATGCTAATGGAGTCGAATTTCTCAGGGTTTCCAAGTTTTTAGAAAACCCGTAAGGAAAACACTTTTGAGCAGTTTCAGACAACATAATTGAAAATGTGCTTTAACAGATACATTTTATTAGTTGTTTGATTGAATGTCTGCGCTTACTTTGTAAATTTGGTAAACAAACGGCAGGTCAGGTAATAGTATATATCATATATTGGACCCCTGGATTACACATGTAAACAGTTTATATAGGGTTCAGCCCTCTCAACATAAACTTTGAAAGTGAAGTGTGCTTTCTGTGATTCAGCAGTTTGTTCAACGCCGCACTTGTTCACTGTAATATATTACTTTTTCTTAATGTCATTGAACAAGCTGAAGTGAACTGTTTCAATGTGAAGCACAAATTGTTGCCATGGTACAGCGAGACCAAATCGATGAAGCGCCATGAAGCCTTTGTGTATTTAAAGAAATAAATTAATTAATTAAACAGAGAACAAGTGTCCCATGCATGGTAGTGTATTATCAAATGGGAAGGGGTCTATTTTAAATACAGCTTACGGTGCTCTTGCTGTTGCCATGCGGGTGATGCCCAGGTGGGGGCCGCACACTGGCGTTGCCTGAGGTGAAATCACCCTCCACTGTAAAGCACTTTCAGATCACAGGATTGAAGGCCGTATATATTAATAATGCAGTGCAGTATTGCACTGTACTACGAGAATGCACCCCTTGAAGCAAGGAGATGAATGGTCCTGTGTCTAGACCACTGTTCAATTGATTTTGATTGTGGATAGAAATTGACATAATACAGGGCTGGCTAACGTTACCCTGGACAGGGAAGTGTGCACTGTTTTTTTGTTGTTACTCAGCACTTAATTGATCAAAAAGCAGAATCAAAGCAGTTGAACATGCTGCTAACTCCCCCCCAGCTGGTGTGTTGGCTCTGTACGGTGAAAACAAACAAAAAGAAATACTGCAAATCCTGCTGGCTGCTTTAGTGTGTGGGACCAGCTTGCTATTTATGCGTGGAAAGGCTCTGTTGGAGTTCTACAGTCAAATTTTCCCGTCCACATCTGCCTGAGAGGTGCAAAATGCAATGTAGATCACCTCAGAGCTGGTTGCAATCTCGGTATGAGAATTAATGCATGCAGACACAAACAGAGGCAAAACAAAAAACAAAACAAAATCACACAGCTTTGGCTCAAAGTCAGATTCACACTCAGTGCAATCAGTAATCACATAACTATTCCCTGCCTGAGGCAGGACAAGTTTGCGTTTTCCAAATGTTGATAGAACAAATTATAACACGGCAAGGGAATTGGTTCACTTCCTGCATTGCACAGAACTTGTGAGGATTTGCCGTCCCTCAAATCTCCACATCTGCATACTTCTTCACCCGCGAGCTCCGTGGATCCCTCTTTGATAAACGCTTGCTTTGTCTCCTTGGCTTCCGTTCCCCTCCAGGAGCTCTACAGGGATTGCTTGGATCTTGCAGGGCTTCACTGCAGACTCCTAACACTGGAGGCCTTTTGCACCTGCGCTGTTTGAGATTGCTCTGCTCGTCCCTGGGAGCAGGAGGCAGGAGTATTCCCAGACACCAATTCTGACTTATGCAGTGCATTGGTCATTGATATGCACCGTATGGTGAAACTTGGGGGAAAAGTGACAAAATTCTTAATAAACCACCATTGTTAGACTGATATGTACATGTGAGTTTTGCAGCACTGTAGCGTGCATTTGTGTGTGTGTGTGGGTGAGTATGCATGTGTGTGTGTGTGTGTGTGGGGGGGGAGGTGAGTGAGTGTGTGCGAGTGTGTGTGTGTGTGTGTGTGTGTGAGAGAGAGTGAGTGAGTGAGTGAGTGTGTGTGTGTGTGTGTGTGTGTGTGTGAGTGTGAGTGAGTGAGTGAGTGAGTGAGTGAGTGAGTGTGTGTGTGTGTGTGTTTAAGTGTGTGTGTGTGTGTGTATGAGTGAGTGAGTGTGTGTACGTGTGTGTGAGTGAGTGAGTGTGTGTGAGTGAGGGAGTGTGTGAGTGTGTGTGTGTGTGTGAGTGTGTGTTTGTGTGTATGAGTGTGCCTGGGCTGTGCAGTGGTGGTCACCAGGCTCTCAGGTGAGTTCCACCAGCTTGTCCAGCCGACACCTCTATGGGAACAGCTGACATGTGGCTGCCAGGACGCTGTCAGCAACTGGCCCACGATGAAACAATAAAAGCTCCCTAATGGGGGCAAAGCAGCCTGCTGCTGTTTATTTTAGGGAGCGTACTCAGGAAGGAGGGGGGCTTCTTCCCCTCACATCAGCCATTGGTGGGCAATGGCGGAGAGGTGGAGAGGGACGGAAACCATTAGAATGCAGATTGAAATGAAAACGGGGCTTGTGTTTATTGTAGAGGCCGGAGCCTCATAGCATGCTATTTTACATTAGAAATCGCAATGTTGAAGTAACGTGGTCCTGGATGACCGTGCATAGTTATGGCTAATGGACTTAGATGTAGAATCGGGAGATTGTATATGCAGAACCTTAATAATACTTACCCAGTCTTTTTCTCTTGATAGAGGCTTGCAACAGGTATTGAAATAACACTTCAAATGCATAGCAGTTTTGGCCACTCTAGGTGTTGCTGGAAGCACAATAGTTTCTTTTGGATAGGATGTTAAATCAACGTCCAGACTTACCAGGGTCATTAAATATCCCATGGCACTTGAGTACAGGGTTCCCAGGTGTCCTGGCCAAGTTCCCAAATTGGATCTGGCCGCTTCATCATCCTCCAGCTTATGTGGCTTAATAATGCCTGGCTTTCCACCTCAGCCTTGCTGATTGTTTTGGCACAAAATGGCTGCCTTGCATCACCCAGGTGTGTGCGAAAAGTTGGTGGTGGCTGAAGTGAGCTTCACTCTAAAATCTTTTGAGAAAATGACTGTAAATCCATTCCATTGTGCAGACTGGAAGCCAACGGTGGGTTTCACTGGCTATGTTCACGTGTTTCTTGTAAAACCTGGAACTACAGAAAGGTGACTGTCCCATGTTGTTGTTCAGAAGTTATTGTCCTTAAAATCAGACTACGCTCAAAGAAGGACTGGGGGCTGGTGTCTTCATTGCCAGGTATCTTCTGAAAACTGTATGCAGGTGTCTCATCTGGTCTCAACTCTCTCCTCTGCTCTCCATCACTTGTGCAAGCAAGCGTGCTTTTTGGGGAAGTGGATGGACCGCCTGGTGACTACTTTCACGGCTATTGATCAGACAGGCTGAAGCTGGCCGGCCAGGGTCTGAGCCGATTAGCGGCTAAGTCTAGACCGACACAGTCTCAGAGCTGAGATGCCAGCTGTTTTTAGGATAACACAGAGAAAGGAGATTAAGGGATACATAGCAACTGTTGTAAAAGAGAGAATGATGTCCACACATTGGAGCCTGAGGGCTAATGGCTGATGGAAGATAAAGATTTCTTTATGCTTCTTTATGCTCACTACTCTATCAAACTGCCTTTATGATCAGGCAGATGCTTCTCCTGTAAGTTGTATTGAATTAAAAAAAAAAATACACTTAAATATATTCAGACACTCCATTAACTGTTTGGAAATGCCCACTGATCTTTTGGCACTGACACTCTTGCTACCCAGCAGATTTTTACCTCTTGAAAATAGCTCCCATAGCACTGAAATGTGTTTGTGTGTAAACCGAACAGATTTAAGATCCTACATGTAAAAATGCATTCCTCTATTCCACATAGTTCTCTTAGGAGGGCTATGTAATTATTGCTTTGTGGGGATTTCCCGAATATACGATCCATTGACATTTAACGAATGCTGTTTTAAAAATAGAAAACATGCCCACAAGCAGCTGATTGTGGGAGGAGAGAGCAATGCCAGGCAAACTCGTCAGAGGATGTGTGGTTTTAGGGTCACGTTGAGAACCCCAGTCTCTCAGAGTTCTAACTTACTCTCATTTAGGCCCTGCCTGGCAACCTTGCATGCTTATTATGGGATGTTATCAGTAGAATGTTGGTGAGAGGAGAATGTGTGCTATATGTGTGTGGAATCTCACCCAGATGACCCTCAGAAGCAACTCCATTGGATTTGGAAAAATCAGATTCATATCTGATTTCTGGTGTATATTATTTTTATTTAACCAGGAAGTCCTGTTGAGATTTACATGTGTTTTTCAAGAGGGGTTTGGCATAAAAGCCTAGTACAGTGATGACAAAGAAATGTATCAGATTTGTCAAGAAATCAGAATTACATAGCATAAAAAGTCAAGTGTAAGGCAGGCCTTGCTTTCAAAGACAAATGTTTTTTTGTTTTTTTTTACAAAAGTCTTCATAACCTTCATGAGCTTTTTGGGTTTCTTGTGGTCATGAGAAAATCTCATTGCTGTCATGATCCATGCTCAACAGGCAAAACATCAGTAAATGTCACATTAGCAGGTAGTCAAAAATAGCACATAAATGCATTTGGCTAAGGTAAAGGGAGACCCCAGAGTATGAGGTATTTCTGAAACAAGACATACGTTTCTTTCACGAGCGTATCAAAACCTCAGTATCTCAGTTGCAGACGAACACTGACCAATTTAATCAGGTCTAAATTAATTTTGTCATTCTTTACGAATGCTTCAGAAGGCCATTAACTTACTGGCCCTATCAGCAGCATTTTTGAGTGGATCAGCCTGACCTTTGTTTACTGTTATGCAATAAACGAAATGTCATGAGCCAAAATTGACATTTGGCACGAGCACTCACGCTGTTCAACTTCAGCAAAAGCCCAGCCTTGTTGCACCCTTCAGAACAGGCCATGCAAGATGGATAACATCGCTCCTCTGTGCTCTTCATACTCTGTTCTCCTGGCTTTACTTAATTTTTTCAAACCTCCCATCCTTGTGGCCTCATTAGCGTGAGTACTCTACTTTGAAGCAAAACAGAAGGGAGACATTCTTCAAACGACGGCTCTCCCTTATTCAACACAAGCAGTCCTTCCTACACAAACATCCCCCGATTTCTCATTAAGCTAGGACTGTAAAGCCATAGTGTCAACCCTCCCAACTACTCTGCCTAAGAATGCTCTTTTCCGTAGTTCTTTAAGAATTTGTTTGAGAACAGTGCAGATTGTTTCAGTAGAGAACGACAATTTGCTTTTGAGATGAGAATGACTTTTGTGTCTCTTCACAGGGGGCAAGGAGAACAAAATGCCCATTCTCATCTCCAAGATTTTCAAGGGGCTGGCGGCAGATCAGACGGAGGCGCTCTATGTGGGCGACGCCATCCTCTCCGTGAACAGCTACGACCTGCGGGAGGCGACACACGACGAGGCCGTACAGGCCCTGAAGAAAACCGGCAAGGAGGTCATTCTAGAAGGTAAGGAGAGATGCGAGACATGACACCACTCTTTTTTGATTGTCCACAATAAAATAAAAAAAAACTTTTATATATGTTTCCATCATTTTCATTTGACCTTCAGTGAAATTCAGCATTTAACAAACATATTGTTGCTGAACAATTACAAAAATAAAATGTCAATCTTAAAGAGTGAATTAAGTTGAGGTGTTAATAGGATAGTATGTCCCTTTGTTGTGGTTCTTTATCCTTGTCATGTAACTCAGACTTAGCATGACAAAAATTGTTGTAAATAGTCAGAACCGCCCCATCCCCCTTATCTGGCTAACATCTGTTTGTATGATGCACTTTCTGACGGTTGGAGTATCCTCTTTCTAAAGTCTGGTCTGATATGGCTCTTCCAACCATTAAGAATCTTTCTAGCAGCAGTAATGATACCAACTGTCACCAGTGCAAATTCACAGTTTGTTTTTTGAAGTTTCTTGTTCCGTTACTGGGCAGGCACTCAAACATTTTCATTCAACTGTGTTGCTTACGGTGTCTGATGAGGCCGTATGGGACACATCCTGTCAAAATGATGAGCTGTGACTGGAGTATACAGAGTCTGTTCAAAGAAGGTCAGATGGTTACAAGGGATGAAGGGATCCTTAAAACACCCGTTCCATAAAGCCAGAACCAGGAAATCACGAGGTGGAACAAGAGCTTGCAGACTGAGAACTTTGCAATTCACAGCTTTTTGGTGAGATCACGCGTGACCAGCCCTCACATGTGATGTCACACTGAGGATGGCTTTCCACCAAGATCGAGACTGTGCTCTGAGCTTCTTCAGCAGGCCAACTCCAAAGCTGAAGTCAGAGAAGTCAATGCAACAAGAACAGTAATGCTACGGGCTGGGTTGTAACATGTCAGGATAACAGAACCGGTCATGCTAGCAGGCTCAGCTGAAACAAGACAGCATAACAGAACCAGTAATGCTAGCAGGCTCAGTTTAAACAAGACAGCATAACAGAACCAGTAATGCTAGTAGGCTGAGAATAAAACGCATCAGCTCAACAGAACCAGTCATACTAGCAGGCAGCTAGTACGACAGCCTGTACGACAGACTACATAATGGAAGCTGGCATCGGTGAGCCAGCCTGGTTCCAGCTATACAAATGGAAAAGTGGATGAAGAAGGTGGTTGTAGTGCCCATCATCCACCTGCGGCCTCCAGCCTGGACAGGCCATCCGTCACGCTGTAATCCGAGAGGAGTGATAGCTCCTGTCAGCGCTAATGTTTGATGAGGCTTTCATGGTCAGTCTAGGAGTGTAGGAAACATTCCATCACTTTTTTAGGGAGTGAATTGGAACACAAGCCGAAGGTGTGGATTCTGTCTTTTGATGAGAAATTTTTTTGGACTTCCATGCCAGTCTGTATCGTGGCTAAGTTTTTTTTTTTTTTTTCGTTTTTGCAAATGTTGTTTTGTTACGGTCGAACGGTTTCCGTGGAATGCAGAACGTGTCACCAGGACGTGTCACGTGACAGAGGGCGACGCAGGAATGCGCAAGGTGTTGTGAGAGGAACAAGTGTTCCACGCCTCCTCTTAGTCTGATTTCGGTGCCATTAGCTAAAGCCAGTTTTAAATGTCATTGATTAAAAGAGCGATTAAAAATGTGACTGATTAAAAGTGAGGTTGCATGTGCTATAAATCACATAATGACATTGTGACCTGCTCCAGGTGGACCCAATATGTTTCTGTACCCAAATTATCTAAAGTGGCCAGTTTGGAGTGTGTGCTTGATGTCAATCCACCTGGACCCCAATATCAGCTCCCAGATTAATGGGACCCAGACCCATGCAGTTTTCCGATGAGCCTTGGACTCTCATAGTCAGCCAGCTGAGAGAATGCCAGAAAGAAAGATGAATGAATTGGCTTGCTGCTACATTGCCTTTGTCTTTGGTTGCTTTTGGCGCGCACAAATGGAATCGAGGAGAAGCCACATTTATTGATGAGGTTGTGAATGTGTTTTAGGACAAACACTCTGACCCCGCTGGCTCCTGTCTTGACAGCGCTCCCTCAGAGGCAAATATACCTTTTTTTTAGTAAACCTTCACAAAAACTCATTGGTGTTTCTTTGGCATCTTGAGGATCAGAAGTCAGCTAACGTGGGGCCTCTGATTTTGAGTGTCCACCATTATCCTGAGTGACTAACACGGCTTACATTTTTCACATACAATCCATTTAGGCACCTGGATATTTGCCAAACTAATTCAGGTTAAGTACCTCGCTCAGGCGTACAACGGTAGGACCCTGTCTGGAAATCCAAACCTATGACCCAGGAGTTACAAGGCCTGCTCCCTAACCGTTACACTGCCCCGCCATCACCTCGACTGCATCGGGGAGGGGCACTCAGAGAGGGACGGTTCCGTTCAGCAGGATTTTCCTCGCCTAAGTTCTCGAGCGGTTCGTCTGCTCACCCGATCGCGTGCGTTCTGCGGCCGCCAGGTGCGAGTGGCAGTCATCACTCCCCCACAGCGGCTGCGCGGCTCAGCTGTCGGCCCGCGGACTGAGAAGACGAGGCAGCTGGCAGAGTGTGCTCCGGAGGGGAGGGCACGCTCGTCTCCTAAATGGACATTCCAGCGCTAATACAGGCCTAGAAATATCATTGGGCTTTTCCAGTTTGGGAAAGTGGTGGGTGGGTCAGGGTTGCAAATCCGATGAAAAGTGGCCATATCCATGAATTATCTTGTTTGGCAGAGTCGTTGAAGCTTTGCATTTTTCGGGGTGATCCAGAGTTGCTGTCCCACGTCTTGAACAGTAGCATCATTGTTCATCTCCGCAAGTAGGAAGGAATTAGTACCGTGTGAAAGGGGATAGGATTGACAATATATGAAAGAACATATTTCCCCCTCATCGTCACCCCTCTGGGTTGAGAAATACGCAAACAAAAGCAGGAACATGGGAACTTCTGTGGGAAAATCTGCCCTGGACGTCTGTGAGGGAGAAAAGATGACCGGGCAGAAAATGGGCCGCCCCCACACTGACATTCTGTGAATCCTTGTCCTTTTATTCGAAGTGCCAGAATTTAAGGTCTTCAACCTTCCCCAGAAACCAAGGCCTGTGTGGACAGTTGTGGGTAACTACATCCTCAGGGCACTGACGGACATTAAGCCTGATGATTCAGTAAATGGTAAATGGACTGCATTTATATAGCGCTTTTATCCAAAGCGCTTTACAATTGATGCCTCTCATTCGCCAGAGCAGTTAGGGGTTAGGGGTTAGGTGTCTTGCTCAAGGACACTTCGACACGCCCAGGGCGGGGTTTGAACCGGCAACCCTCCGACTGCCAGACAATCGGTCTTACCTCCTGAGCTATGTCGCCCCCAGTACTTGGGCCTTATGATGTGCAGCGATTTTCATAGATGGTGAAGGACTGAAGATGGCACTAGTGGTTAATCCGGCAGGTGGGAATACTGCCAGCGGAGACTCTGCCTGCGCTCTAACGTAGAGTGTGGTGGGGAAGGGAATGCGATGATGGGGCAGCTGCTTCGCTGTGGGCGTCTCCCTCGAAAGGAGCTCACTGTGTGGCAAAGTGGAATCGCGGTGGGACCAGGGAACAATGCGAGGAAGTCTGATAAACCCATAAGCCTCACCGATAAATCCACACTGGATCCAGCGGCAAAACCTGCTTTCCTGGGAATTAGTGCGGTGTGTATGCATGTGTGCGCACGTGTATGCGAGTATGACTGTGTGTGCAGGTGTTTGTATGTACATTTGTGTATGTATGCGTGCGTGCTTGTGTGCGCATGGTTTTCACATATCGCATGTGTGTATGCAAGCAGGTGAAGTGTATACGCGTTTGTATGTTTCTGTGTGCATTTTTATGAGCTGTCTATTTGCGTTTAATGTGGCCAAGTACCAGCTCCAACATGTATGGATCCGTCAAAATGCATTCACGCTGATTTTTTAGCACGTTTAAAAAGCCCCCAGACAGTATTTCATTCTCGCTTACCAGCTGAGTACCAGGCCTAACATCCTGTGTTGAAATCATCAGGGTGTTCAGCTTTTGTGGGAAGTGCAACCTCTAATTCCACCTGGAACAACACAGTGAGACAGACAGCACTTTGAAACCTTCTATTGTCCATTCCCGGAAAATTTCTCCATTTGCTCAAGTCAAATCTTGTGAGTGAATTAATTCCATCTAAATGTAATGTGTTCTTGCTGTAAACAACGAAGACTTGAGGCAACCAAGTTTGTTCATTTTTTGGTTTCACATTTTTAGTTTTTGTGATGCTTGACAAACAAGCCTGTGTCACTCACAGGGGTTTTGATTGTTGAATCAGATTCTTGGTGCCACACGTCCTCAAACAAAATGATAATTCTCTGCAAAGTATGTGTGAACAAGAATAAATTATTTTAATGCCGTGTTATTCTTTTGAAAGCTAGGTCACTCACTCCCCAAAACACACATTTGTGGAATAATAATTGGTTTTTGCTCTTAGCTGAAGGGAGAAGTTGTTCTTTTGCTAAACGCAGTATGTTTTAACAAATGACAAAATGGAAAAGTTTGTGTAGTTATGGGTACTGCTGAGCTTTGCAAAATGCAGGGAAGAAGAGATTACATTCACAGCAGCTTTGCGGTATAGAATCACCAACGAAGAAGTATTCCTAGACTTAAGTTCAAATTAGCATTAAACCAAATGTCAGTATTTCCAGAGTTAAATGTACTGAGTGGTGAATAAATGCGATTTCTGCATTCGTTTACTGAGAAAAAAAAAAAAACATTTTCCGAGCAGACTGCCTTGTCCACTGTGGCTGGTAACCACGGTGGTCAGAGGTGGGCTGGAAAGATTGAAAACGCAAAATCAGATTTGAGGACAATTTTGAAAATTGATTGGGCTAATGTGGGCAATTTTCAGATCTGCTGAAGCTTTATGGCAGCTAGTGCGGAAAATCCTAAAAGAATAGAGAGTAGAGAGCAAGCGGGCGGCTAAATAGACAGGCCCACACATCCCTCCGGTAATGATAATGATGAGGATAATGTGAGCGAGCGTGGCAGCTCCAGGGCACTCCTATGGCTTCCTCCCCAGCCGTTCGAATACAGCGTGGCTGTTCCAGAGCGGCACGGCCACGCTCGATTCACTGGAGCTCCCGGTTGCTGCTTGCTATCGAACACTGCGTGGCTTGGCTCAGCTCGTGCTGTTAAATTAGTCGGAACAAGGGAGGAGAGCTCCATAATTGCACGATGGCTTTGGATTCGCTTAGGGCAACTTTTCAGGAGCAGACATCGCTAGTGACTGCTGTTTAACGCGCATACTCAAAGGTTTAACCGCATAGAAAAATAAAATAAAATGAAAGCAAGCAGGACAAACAGAGGGACGTACAGTATTAATCCCCCAAGACAAGTTGCATAGCTCACATGTAATGGGATTCATTTCTACGGCTGGCAATTTTTACAGAAATATGTTGAATTTAGTAGTTTGTTTAGATGGGTATTTCTTAATATGGGATTTCACAGTGCAACCTTCTGGTTGCAATGCTGAAATCTGTGGATAACCGGATGATCACCATCTCTTTATGGTTTATTTGCTACTATAACAGATTTATTCATTTTTAATGAGTGCATTTTGTTTCACTGTCAGGCTTACAAATACGTGACTAAGTCTTGTTCATTGTGCTCACGGTATTCATGACTTTAGTTTATGTCAGGAGGAGATTAGAAAACAAGCAGGGGGAAACTCCACCCAGATATATTTGGAACTAGAGTCATATATGTCCTAAACGTTACACTCCCTTGGATGAGACAAGCCAGGAAACATTCTCTAGACACTGGGTGGGTGTGAGGAGGAATAGGGGATTACAGCATGTATTTATTGGCTGAGGGAAGATGTTAGTGTGTACTGCAGGCTTAGAGAGGACAGTATTGTGTGGCAAAGGGTGACAGAGGGCTGTAGTGTGTATTTAACAATAAGGAAGGATAATAGTGTCAGTTACAGTGAAAGGGGATAGAAGTGTGTACATGAGTGAGAATGTGTGGGAGCATGTACTTAAGAGTAAGAAAGTATGGGAGCTTGTACTTCAGATTGAGGGAGGATGGAAGTGTGTACTTCAGGGTAAGGGGCCAGAAGAATGTACTTCAGGATAAGTAAGGGGATGGAAATATTTAGTTCAGAGAAATAGGATTATAGGTGTTAATTTTTAGTGTAAGGGAGGCGGAAGTGTGTACTTTAGAGTGGGCGAGCACAGTTCTGTGCAGTTAATGGTGTCAGTGGATGGCACTATGAGATTAGGCGCTAGTGTACTTTCAGAAAGGAGCGAGTAGGATAGCGCTTGGTACGATGGTAGTGTGTACTACGGAACTGGAGAGGATAGAATTAAGTAGCGTAGAGCGAGGGAGGGCGGTAGTGTTCGCTGCATTGCTACAGTGGATAGACTGACATGACAGTGTGCACTGTGGCATTAAAGATCAAGGAAGCATATGTCAGAGGGGTTTGCTCTGATATTTTAGCTTAGTGTAATGGGAAATGTAGTTTACTGCCACTCTTAGTCTGCCATCAGTGTTACGCTTTGCTTGTTCCCTAGGATGCTAATGTGGCCGTGATTTTAAGTCTGGTTCAGAGTTTTGTGTGGCAGGGTCAACTGAACACTGTTTTCTGATTGTACATTTTTTTTTTAGTTATTCTAATTCTAATTCTATTTAACAGTGGATGCCAGTGCCCACTCCTGCAAGGGCCCAAGAACTTACATGAACTATGTGGAACCTGGAGGTACTTAAAAAAGTATTTTTAGCTCATACTCTATGTGAGGTTACTTCCTTTCAATATATCATGTGAATGGAAGTGAAGAAAGTGGTTTATGATCTTCTGTTTCACAAACCAAGGTCCTGAGAGATATATTACTGAGAGCCATAGAAATATTTCACAGTTCTTCATCTTATAGAAAACACCGCAAACTTTGTATCGTGTCACTTTCAACTGAGGGGAAAAAAGGTTTTCATTTATTTCGGACTGACAAAAATTACTTTCAACTTGTTTTGTTGTGAATTTGTTCGAAATAAAGCAGTTCAATCTTGTCCAAAATGTAATATCTGAAAGGTTGATCGATTAGCCTGCTTCTCTGTTCCCGATTTCGAGCGAACTGTATGGTGCATTGTCAGCATTTTGACCTCAAGCTAACTTATTACCTCAAGTTTAACTTCTGAAGGCATCACAAGGAAAGCACTAAAAATGTCTGTCTGTCTGTCTAAAGTGATACAGTAGTTCATATGCATTTTTCTTTTGGTTATTTACATTTCTTCTCTTTTGTAAAAGATCTACACTTGACTTTTTATTATGTAAGGGCAAAATTATTTTTATTATATACTGACTTTAAAAAGTGAAATGTTGTTATTCAATTTGTAACCTTTATATTCCCAAATGTGAAATGTTGCAACACATATACAAACCCATTAGAGTGAAATTACCAATCAGTGGCTCAGTTTTTCGTAAAGTTTTAGTTGCAGTCTGACTGCAAACTGATTGAACATCAAACCAGTTGTAATACGCTCCATGTCATCACTGATACACAGTAAAATGTCCAATGTTAATTCAGCTCTAACAGTGTTTATGCAACTCTTAACAGATAACATTTGGTCTCTGGAATGTGGAACGAAATGTTAAGTGTTGAATTAACACTGGACATTTTACTGTGTACAAAGATGAGCATTAATCAAAATTATTTGCATCATTAAGGAAATTTTGTCAGTACACATGATACCTTAGCACTAATGCTGAAGAATGCAGTGTGGAAAAGTCAACAGTGATTGACATAAAGGAGGATGATAATGAATAATATTTCATAAAAGATGCTAAAGATCTCTGAAGTGGATCACTGAACAGGATTGTTCTGAAAAAAATGAATAAGTGGCCCCCGATTACAATTTGTTCGATTATTGGTCATTTACTTAAGTGTATTAGTGTAAAAAAAACAACAAAAAACAGGTTGAAATTTTTTTTGAGACTTAAATGATTGTGAGCATATTGGTGTGTGCGTGTGAGCGCACACATATGTATACATACACATGTGTACATGCATGTGTGTGTATGTGTTTGTGCATGCGTATGTGTGTGTCTGTGTGTATACATGCTTCCATACGCATTACATTGTCTGCACAAAAACTGTCTGTTTACCCAACCAAAGGAGCTGCAAGCCAGCAGATAATTTGCTAAAGCGGGAACAACCTTGAGCCACAACTCCCTGCTGACCCTGCCCTCCACAGTGCCCCCTCCCCCTCCCCCTCATACCCTCCCTTTGCCCCTCTCTGCCTTCCCAGTTCCCCTGCCCCCCCCCCGCAAAAAAAAAAATCCACTTAGGCTCCTGCCAAACTTCCGTCACTGAAGCAACAGGTGACGGCAGGCAAGTATTTGAGAACCCACCCCCCCCCACTCACCCACCCCTGCCAGACCGGGAGGCCCCTCGCAGACAAAGGAAGGCTGGGAATCATGGGTGTTTGGGCCCTACTGCAATGCCGCTTACCCCAGCTCTCCTTTTCCCAGGCCCACGGGAGGGTGGGGGCAATCGGGGTCTCCCCGGAGGCCAAATTCACAACTGCGACACTGCCAAGATTTACTGCAGGGCCTGTCTTGTAAAAAAAAAAAAAGGATTCTCTGAGGTCTGGCAAACCCATTCATTCAGATTCATTCTCTGCAAGCCACTCCCAGCGAAGTTACCGCCTGATTAATTTGCGGTAGGCTGCATCCCTCGCAGTGCTTTACCGCCAGAGTGGGGCTGCCCCCTCTTGTCATCAAACCTGCTCGTCTTCTGCACCATTTTGTTTTGATGTATTCACTATGCAACGGGATTGTTGCATTGCATTGTTTATTTGTTCAGCTGGTTCCCTTATCCGTAGTGACTTGCGCATCTTTTTCATGCTGTCTTTTTATACAGCTCTAATCAGCAATGTTTAATGAGGAAATTCAAGGGTGCTGGGATTTGAACCTGCAACAGTCTGGGATTTGATCCTACAACATGAGTCCACACCTGTGCTATACAGTGACCACCACTGACTAACCTGAGCTCTTACTTGACTGGGATAGAGATTTGGTCTCAAGACAGGCATTGCAGCGTTCCTTTATAAATAGTCTGGGACATTTTTAAACTAAAATGCCCACCTGTCTGTTTTGGAGGGTTACATAATGTTATTGTTGACTCAGCTGGTCAGCGAAGGTCAGTTAACCTGGGAACTGATACAGTATCTCTCTGTGTGATATCCTTGAGTCCAGTATCCATTTATAGTTTTCTGCCTGAAGGCAGATGTGATTCTAATACTTCTTTCTCCACATTGCTATTTTATTTTGCTCATCTAGCAATTCTTAATGCCTAAGCATGTTCATACAGAAAACATTCATAAAGCCATTTGGTCTTTTGGAGAAACCTGCCTCCTCTTGAACTCTGTTCTCCATTTATAGATTGTCCTATGGATTTTTATAGTGCATAACCCCAAGATTGGGTTACTCAGAATTCTGCCTTCATTGAAGTGACAAGCCTGTAAAAGGAAAAGTAGCAGCCAAAGAGTTGTATTGTCAGATTAAAACTGGCAGACACTCTGTTGCATGGCAATATAATTAGGGAGTCAGAAATTAAATTTGCTGTTGTCGCTATTCTTGTGTTTGGAAAATGTGTTTGGCTTTGGAAGACGTTTTTCTTTCAGTCACTGGCATGAAGCCCCCTTACTTGTATGTGTTAAGCTCTGAGTGACTCACATCAAGCGATTCAACTCCGATGAATTGATTGCTTTCCATTTTTAACAGACCATTTTTTTTTAGAAAACACACAAAAGTATATCATAGACAATATTCTGTGTGTCTGCTTTGCCAGCCACTGTAAATGACAGGCATACAATACAATCTAATCAAGTGAAAGGTGATAAATGTCATTGCTGGGCCCTTTATCACAGAGTTAGCTGGATAACTGCACTGAGTAAGACCCGGAACGCTCCCAAATCTGGAACATGGCCTGGAGTAAAAAGAGCCGTTCCAGGTTTTACTGTGCACAGTTATCCAGGTAATGCAATAATCCTGTTTTATGAAATATCCCCCTGAGCTCCTGGTCTGAAAACAAGATTTGTCACCTTGTATTCTTTTTCTCTTCTGGAGGGGGTACTTCATAGCCTTCTGTTGTTATGTTTTAGGTAATCTCAAACCCAGAATCTCTAGAGTGTCTGAAAAGAGAGAAGTTTCTGTGAGACTGGATTTTTCTTATATTTCATGCAATCTGTTTGGTACTACCAATTTCTAGCCAGTGTTATATGACAGTCAATGGTTGCGTTCGGAGCTGGAACATCTAGGGGTCTGAAAGTAAAAGTCCTGCCATGCGTTTCTTCCACCCATGAACTCAGCTAGCTGATTTCACTAATTAGTCCTACCTCCTGGCTGAAGTATTGTGCAAATTTGCAAATCTAAGTGATTGGTGCAAAATACTGTAGGACTTTTACTTTCTGAACTTGGGTTTTCCGCCTGTGGTTGCATTTGCTTGAATCCCAGGGTCATGTTTATTTTTTAATTTTTAATTTAATTTATTTTTTAACCATTTTTTTCCACATCTCACACCATTGTTGTGTTGCTTCATTCAAATAGATTTATTTTTACACTTAGAGTGACTTTTCATTCATAATGAAGTTGACATTTTGTAACAGTATCCATCATCTAGTGTTTCAATATGCCAGACTTTGGGGCAGCACTGGTAAAATGCTTATGCTGTGTTAATGTCCACAGATACACAACGCACAGATTCACATGCACAACTGAGATAACTGAAGGCAGCAATAGTATGTTTTGCGATTCTTCTGCTTTGCTCAAATCCTAACACGGCCCGTCCATCAACCAATCAGATACTCGTAAATATGTGTAGGATTTTATATTTGTCAAAGCACATGACTGCAGTAGCTTAATTAAAACAAGAGACCCAAACCGCAGATGTTTTTTTTTTTTTTTTTTTTTTAAATCACAAAATGTATTCTTCAATAACAGCAAAAAATCTCCTAGATTGAATTCATTACACTCAAGGAGCCCATGGGTCTTCTGACCAATCATTAATAGATGGAAGCCCTATTGTACATATGTATTTGACGCTTACAATGTGCACCTTATTGCTAGCCAGAAACACATACACGGCATGAGTTAGCATGGCAAGGGCGCACCCTAATCAGAAGCAGAAAATATTTCTGCCAGAGAACCTTTCTAATGAAATTGGCTCTTTTTTAGACTTTTTTTAAGAGTGGTAATAGGATGCAGTCTTTTTCCTTTTTTTAAATGCTGTTTGGTTTCATTTTAATGGGCAGTAGTCCCTGTTCGTTAAGCTTGGTCGAATTATGTGTGCCTTTGAATGACAGACTGGAGATACAGCCGGATTGTCTTCAACAGCCGTCCTTCGCTCACAGAAAGAGAAGGAACGGGTTCGCTCCCGCATCTCGGTGTGACGCCTCGCTGCACACTGTGTGTAAATTCAGCGATCCACCCTGTTTTGAGGCTTTGACGTTTTACGCAGGAGAACCGTGGCCTCCGGGATTAGATATACTCCGTGCTCAAAGACAGTCCAGTTTGTGCATTCCTGTCAGGCTCCCGGAGGATTAGCTGACAAAAGAAAACGGCTCAATTAAATCACGACTCCCCCCCCCCCCCCCCAACCTCTCCTCCACGAGCGTGTCAGTTTGGTTTTGGAGCAGGCGGATGCAAACGCCCTCAAACCGCGGGTTTGCAGCTGGCCGCCCGGCTTCTCGAGCGTCGATCCGACGGTCCTTGCGTGAAAACGGCCGTCTGCTAACCTCCAGGCTCCATCTGTGCTCTGTGTTCCCCACTTCGGCTCAGCTGCAGTGCCCTTTGTCCCTGCCTCGGAGCGGCAGACTTCAGCAGGTCTTTATTTTCCCGTTGTTTCATGGGCGTTTGCTCACGTCAGCGGCTGCCAGGCTCTAACTTTCTAAAATTCAACACTCAAAGTGTAGCACAGAGGCCATTATTTTTGGATTGAATAGAGGCATTTGATTTCATACTGCCAAGTTTTATTAAATGAGACTGCAGTAAGATTTATTTATTTTTACAATCAAGGCATTAGTGGTTTGACGTCTTTCCAAAATTATGTTCAAAACTTCCTTCAGATTGCATGAAGAGCGTGTAAAAACTTTCCGTTGTTAAAAGTAAACTATCTTGAAAAATGGAGACGTTCCTCACCCTGCAGTAATTCAGCTGGTGTATCCAGAGCTGAAATAATTAAAAAGTTGAGATCAGAAAGTAAAATTTATTCGTCTAACAACCTTATTTTTTCCTTCAGAAGAATTTACTTGCATTTCATACTCGGTTAAGCTTTTAATTAACACTTGTGACACATTATGCATAGCCGTCTAGTGCAGAATGAGGTGCTGTGTCTGGGTGTGCCTGCTTGTCTGGGGTGTTATTCATTTTTTGATGTTTCCCTTTGATGGCTGTTTTCCACGGTTTTAATAGAAACAGCTTTTATAAAAAAAAAATTAAAAAAACAGCTTTCAGTGGAGTGAATCTCGACAACAGGATCAACCACATTGGATACTGGTTTTCTATCATAAGGTCAGAGCCAGGCAACTGATTGAAGAGTGCGCACACACACACACACACACATACACATATGCACACGCACATGAGTGCACACACACGCACACACACACACACACACTCACACACACACCTCAAATATCTGTCTGTTAATTCAATTAAAGTGACCTTTGAATGACAAACACATGGTGTTGCCAAACAAAGCAGACAAATTGAATTTTTGTGCATCTCTCTCTCTCACTCCTCCCACCCCCAATCCCCCCCTATTTCTCGCTGTCTCGCTGTCTCTCTCCGTGGGCACATGCTTTTGTTTGTGAAATATGCTCGTATTCATGTGATATGAGGTGTTTGTGTATTTTGTGTGTGTCTGTTTGTGCCTGGTGTTTGTCCATATTTGAGAGAGTGAATTGGTGATGTGCCTGTATGTCTGTGCATGCTAGTGTTTTTTTCATGTATGTGTGTGCGTGTGTGTGTGTGTGTGCATGTGTGTGTGTGCTGGCGACTTTGTGCCAGAGAGGTAAAAGGACATTCCACAACTAATAGGGCTTATGAGCTGAACAGCATGCTTCAAAAGTCACAGTGTAGCAAATGAAACAGATTCCGGCTGCTCCCACGGCAACGAGGAAGCAGGGGGCTCAGCTATGGCTCGCTGTTGTCTTTGACTCGGCGTCCGACCGTTGTGTTTGCCAGCCGAGGCCGGAGGGATAATGACCACCACACCGTTGAATGCCTGTTGCCCGTTCCACAAAAGGCCGACCGACCGAGTGGCGAGAAGGTCTGAACTAACACGAGCCTTCAGTCTGAAAGCTCAGCGCTTGCCGCACATGCTTCCATGGCAAACGTCAGATCTCACGGAACGGTTCTCCATAAATGGTAAAAGAAAAAACCCGCGTTGGCCTTGTTTTCCCGAGCACACCGCGCTTATGCGTCTATCGTACGTGTTGACTCACGGGTGTGCTCGCTGCTCATTACCGGCCGCTGATTAATTTCATTTGGCGGAATTTGTCGGGAACGCACAATCTGGCGGCTTTTCTGCAGGGCCGACGCGAAGCCTGCCTGCCTGCCTCTTTCTGAACTGAGCGAGGGTGGATTCAGTGGAAGAATAGAAAGGCTGCACAAAGCCATCATCCCGGTTTGCCAGATAAGCTGAGGTAATAACGGCTTTTCAGCTATTTTTAGCGTCAAATTAATGCTGGAAGAGAGTGGTATTCACGGCAGCATTTGGATTTTATTAAAAGTCACGCCCGTTCGGGTTGACTCCGAGCATGGTTGCATTTTTCCTGTTCCCCCCTCAGGTTCGTTTGAGACCAGTCTTGTTGGTCAGACAATCGTTGAAGACACATCCTCTCCCGCTAGGACAGTTTTATTTAACTGGATTTTATTCACTCTCAATAGATAAGACCCCAAAGTCATATATCCCTATGAATACCAATGGATATTTGAGTGTTCAGAAAAATGAATTGCATTGTTCGGACCGTGTTTCAGAACACGCTGGGTTTTAAATGCACTCAAACAATGTGCAAGCCAGCCATATTTTTCCGTAAACATCCGAACATCGGCAAAGGCGGCGGTTCGTTGGCGGGGGAGATATGCTAAGGGTGCACTACAGTTGATGTATGGAGAGTGAGTTATAGTCTGTATGTACATATTGCTGAAGATAAGCCAATGCTGTGCCCAGGTATGTCCGATATGCAGGGGTGGGGGGGGTGTAAGAGAGCATCTGGGAGCTTATCGCTGCCGGGGGGAAGGGTTCGGGGGGGGGGGTGTGCACAGAAAGTAGCGGCTCTCTGGTTCAGATCATGAGCGTGAAGTCTATTTGTGTCGCGGAGGAAGCTCCCCGTCCTGCGGCAGAAGGGACACTTCGCGCCTTGCGGTCGACACCCGAGACATGTCCCCTACAGCTATTTATACTGTGGCGTCCCGCGGCGTCCTGTGGCTTATTTTAACCCTGCCGCCTTTCATCTCTGCTATAGGGGCCACCAGATTCATCTGATTACTCACGTCTAATGTACTAAACCCATTTCTAACCCCAATTAAATTGTTCTCTATAAATGGATTGCCCGGTTTTGCGTGCAGTCTCATCTTGTTCAGATAAGCCCAGACGAGTGTTTGTTCTGGAAGAGCTCAAAGGGTAAGCATTTGCGCTAACACCCGGGACAAGCGTGGGGTTGAGTTCCTCTTGTACAACCTTCAGCAATTGCAGTGTAGTATGGCAGTTAGAGAACTGAACTTATTACTCAAGGTTGCGGGTTTCATTCCCAGCGGGGGTTCAGAGGCATTGCCCTGTCAGTGAGGTACTTCGAGAGTAAGTCGACACAGGGCAGAAAACCGCTCATGTAGCGCTGTCTGTTGGCTAAAAATTTTCGACCTGATTGCACTGTGAGCCACACCCAATTAGTGATGTCATTGCAAGTTTTTTCCTCAGCGATCAATGGAAAATTCCTACTTGGACATCGCTGATTAAGGTGTGACCAGTAGTACCACCTAGTTGAAATTTTTAACCAATAGGAAGTGCTGCAACAGCAGTTTTCTGCCCTGTGTTCACTTACTCTTTAGCCTGCATTGCCTCAGTGAAATATCCAGCTGTGTAAATAGATAGCATGGAAAAATGTATCTCTGGATGAGGGCATCCGTTCAAGGGAAACGAATGGGAATGAATGTTCTCCTCTGAAGCGTGTGGGGATAGCCGCTGCTTCTTTTCCACATGAGCCGAGCAGTGAGGGGTGGTCTTCACTCAGCAGACGAGCGTCAGGCTCTTGCGCGATGAGATGATGACAGCCCCGCCAAGTTTAACTCTCCCTCCCTGGCCGACGCGATGGCAAATTATGCTTCGCCGCCTGGCTGCTGATGTCAGTCAACGCCGGCGCGGCCCGGATTTCATGCCGGGCCGTGGGACTCTTCCACGCGCTGGAAGAGCGCGTTAGCAGGATACGCCGCCAGCAGCTCGGCTCTAGTCTGTCACGCAGCTGTGTGCGGCTGTATAAACAGATGTGTGCAGCTGTGTGAAACTCCTTCGGTCTCAGACTCCTGGGCTTCAGGAAGGCCTGGGCCTGGTAAACACATTTTAGACTAAACAGAGGCCACCGCACACTGACTCTCTTTCCCTCTTCTTCCTCTCTCCCGCCAGTGAAATACATTAAGGAGATGTCGGCCTACTTTAAGAATGCCTCGCCCGGGGGCGCTATGCCCTGGGACTCCCCGGCCGCGTCGCCCCAGAAACAGGGCTCGGCCAATTCGCCCACGGAGCTGAAGGAGAACCGGGCCATCCCTCTGAAGATGTGTCAGGTCACCAGGAAGCAGTGCCCCCCGGACACTGAGAACAGGTAGGTCCCCTAAACTGGTAACATCAGGCCAATCCTTCATAGGACTCCTTAAGACTGTAAGGGCCTGTGCTAATTTGACCACACCCCTAGAAGAACTGTATGTAAGGACAGTCCAGGACTACAATATAGGTGTGCAAGGATCATACGCTTGGATGATAGCCAGCCAATGGCTAGCCATGCAAAAAGGTATTAAAGGAAGTCAGCAGTTCTATAGGAGCTCCCAGAGAGTCTCCCTCTTCCAGGGAAAAGGTGCGGTGCATTTTGGGAAGGATCGAACCGGCCTTGTTATTTCCACGCATTTCCCATTTTCCGAGCTCGTGCGGCTCGAGCCGAAGTCCTCCGGGGAGCGCGGGGGAGGACGGACTCGCTCTGCGGAGACGCACAGGAACACAATGCGAGGCCGGCCCCCAGTCAGAACGCCGCGCGCGCTCCGGAATGGCTGACATTTCGCTTAGTCCCACACAAAGTGTCACAAACGCCAGTGTAACAAGTATCAATTATGAACCGTTCTCCAGTTCACACTAACAATATTGTTCTGAAAATAAGTCCCATGTTCAAGTAGGTAAATATACATCAGTGGTTGCCAAGGAGTTACAAACGGGGGAGGCAGATAATTGTCCCTTTGTTTATGATAGCGCATATTTACTTTTAAGTCTAACTCTAGGTCTAGTTTCCAACTTTTTTACTTATGTGATTTACAGCAAACCCAGAGGCAATTGTTTTGGATTGTGTCTGGTCTGGTCCCACACAAACTCATAAATTCTTAATGTATCCTGTCACACAGCTGGCCGATTCTTTGGACAACCAAAGGTTTTTTATATTTTATTTCCAGGGCTCAAACAAATATGAATAGTGTGTTTATTTACACACTAGCCAGACATGCAGGCACTGACACTTAACAAAGTTGTAGGACATTTACATCTAAATTATTTGGACCCTTTAGAAAGAAATTTGCAAACGATTTACTAGCATATTTCCCAAACTTAGTTGAAAAAAGATCACCCCCTATTAATCCACACAAATAGACCCACAATGAGACACACCTGGAAACAGTCCAATCAATCAATTACCTGCAAGACACGATGCACATTTAATCCAGCAGTCAGTTCATGAAAATGGTGATTAAAGCTTATTATACAGACAGTTTTAAATGAGAATATCTAGAGAAAACAAAAATGTCATGTCCTGTCTCTGCAGTGAAGGCTACTCCTTCACATGTCCAACAAAACAGCCTCCATGAGATTTATTTCAAATGTCTTTCCCCCTCCACATAAAACCACCTCTTTTTTATACACAGATTGAAAACTCATCCAGCTCTGTAAATGTAAATGTCCCGTTATTCTGAAATGAAAACATTTGGTTGAAAACCCCATGTGGCTAAACCATAACATTACGTTATGAAATGAAAACAAGGTTCTAGCCTGTTGCAGTGAGTCATTTTTGAATAGACATTGGATTTAAAACAATGCATATGTGATTAAAATGCAGACTTTGGGTTTAACTTGAGCGTATTTACATCCTTATTGGGTGATCTGTGTAGGAGTTGCAGCCATTTTTACACTCAATACAGAGCCAAAACAACACAAATTGTGCAAGTGTCCCAGTAATTTTGCATTTAATTGCATGTATGTATATACACACGAGCCTGTCCCTGTCCCTTCTTATTCATAAGCCGAAATAGATATTTTTGACAGATGTCACGGATGCTATGCTAAGTGAGTGCCGTGATACGGTGTGGGGTCCTTCCTCTCCGCCTCTCTGCAGGTACTTTGAGGTGATTTCGGCGGACAGGAAGTCCTGCGTGTTCCTGCGGGCCAAGGACCCGGCCGTGGCGCTGTCCTGGTACAATGAAATCCAGTCGGGGGCAGCTGCTCTCCTCCCCAAAGTCAAAGAGGAGATGAAGAGTTTACAGGACGGAAAGGAGGTGAAACATGTGGGCTGGCTAGCCGAACAGGTAATAACAATAATAGTAATAATAATAACAGGCTTCATTTCTATATTGTGCCTTTAGCAATCTGAAAGCACTTTACAGTGAAGCTTACCTCAGCTTACCTGGCAAACCTTGTTGTGCAGAATGCTCACAACACCGGCAACAATAAAAACCCCAACAACAGTAACACCAAGAACAATAACACGCAATGACTTTATTCACTGTGTATGCCATATACGCTGCATTATAGTAGTTAGAAATACAAATAGATATTTACCGGAAATGCTAAGCCATGTATCTGAATGGGCCTGTTTTTGCATAGTATTCAGTGAGAGCTAGGGGCCTGGAACTACAAAGCAGAATCACATGCAGTTCGTATTAAAGTCTCTACAAATGTCTTACACTTTGATGTGCTAAAATAGATGGCTGTGGGTGGTTAGAGGCACAATCGCCTGTTTCGAATTAACACGCAATCAGAAACTGATTTAGCACTGCTGTTTGGATAGACTCCCCCCGTCCAAAGAATGACTTTAGATAAACAATTAAGGGAACCGAACCAAATGGCAGACCGCATTCAAGCATTCCAGGTTTATTCCAGCTTTATTAAAATACTGCTTTTGAAATACGTGCATAATCCTGACTCCCTCGTACAGCTAACAGGGGCGAAACGCAATGAGATTGATGAAAAAGTGCCATGGCAGGACCCACGTTTTAAGGATTTGGGATGAAACCAGTTTGGCCTGCTCGGAAGCTGCCAGAACATTAAACTTCCCAGCTTTCAACATCAGACTTTTGAAAGCTGAGATCCGTTAGCCAAATTCCTGTAAATGCCCATGAGCTCAAATAGAGGCTGGAACACTCCTCGTTTTTAAAAATGAGAATCAACTCCAGATTCCCAGAACCACAACACACGCTTACTTTCAAACATGGAACAGACCACCAGAGGCTTAAAACAGTGGAAGTTTATTAGAATGTGTTTTTGTGTGTGTGTGTGTGTGTGTGTGTGTGTGTCTGTGTGTGCATGTGCGTGTATCTCCCTAGTTTGGCTTGCCATAAGTTAGGTCAGAATAGTGTTCACTGTGTGAACTAAACTGTGTTCTTGGCTAGAAATAGATGTACAAAATGAGTATCGTATCTTATTGAACCTGTGTTTTGTAGTTGTTCATGATCGTGAAATGCACTTTTGTACGTCGCTTTAGATAAAAGCGTCTGCTAAATCAATGTAATGTAATGTAATGTGTGTGTTGTGTGTGCCTGCTGTGCGTGTATGTGCGTACATGTCCGTGTGTGTGGTGTGTGCATGTGCGTTTGTGTAGAAATAAAACATTAGATGTGCTTCAAATGATGTGATGTGCCTTTGTGTTGGCGAAAACACATGATCGAGGATGAGGGTTGGGGTTGAGGAAGATTTTCCTTCCAGTTGTACACTCGTAACCCCCTGGGTTTGACTCCATGCGGTCTCCCCTGGTTCCAGCCAACCCAGGGGCCAGAGAAGCCGGTGCTGGCCATTCTGACCGAAAAGGACCTGGTCCTGTACCACGCGCTTCCGGACAGCAAGGAGGCCCTCGGCAATCCTGACCAGAGCCACCCCCTCATCGCCACCAGGTGAGCCCTTGTACCTGCACGCTTGTTCCCCGGTCAGCCCCCACGTCAGCGGTCACACCCTGATACACATGTAGCTCAGCAAGCCCAGCAGTCCAGTCACTGGTGGTCCACCTCCACTCTACTGTTTCTCTGTTTTTTTTGTGTGTAACTGTGACGTTTTAAGCCCATAGATACTGAACATATGGCTCCACTCAGAGAACCCATATTACTGTTGGCAAAAAGAGGGATTTCATGTAACTGGGCTGTAAGGCAATGGAAAGTTAGGCGGGTGATTGACTAATGCAAGGTTTATTCCCTCGTAAATTAATGAAGGATTCCTCCGTCTCCGTCCTTCTCTCTCTCCTTCCCGTTCCCATTTTTTCATCCCCCCTAACCCCCCCCCCCCTCACTTTCCTTTGTTTCTTTCTACTCTGTCCCCTCATCACTTTGTTCTCTCTCTCTCTCAGGTTGGTTCATTCGGGCCCAGGGAAGAGCTCTCCCATCCAAGACGCAGAGCTGTCCTTTGCCCTCCGTACCGGGACCAGGCAAGGGGTGGAGACCCACGTGTTCCGGGTAGATTCAGCCAAAGACCTCTCTACTTGGACCCACGTGTTGATAGAAGGCTGTCACAACGCTGCAGAGCTTATACAAGAGGTCACCACAGGTACGGACTCGCTCCTTAATGCTGCTTACACACATAGGAAAACAACGTACGGGTTTACGGCATTTAACAGACAGGGAAACTACATTCATGCTTCTGGCGCCCTCTGCTGTTCATATTTGTTTACTGCCGTGTTTCTCCAATGAGTGACATCGGTTGTCCTTTCAAATCTTTGATTTGTCACACGAGCACTACACGATTAACTCAAAGGCCTCAATAAAGATGTCAGTGCATATTTTTATTTCATCCAATGTGACAAATGATATGACTTGCATAAGTTGGCGATGGAAATGTCACATATTTCATGAATGAAAGCATTTTGCAGAAATGGTTGTTATGGCAGTGTGGGAGTTACTTATGTTTTATTCCTGTTTGAAGGCAGGAAAGTGAGTCAGATATGTAAATTAACCTTGTGATTGACGCTAGACTGTTTCCATGTGAGGAGATGGTGTGAAACACGCAGGAGTCTTATTAGAATATTATTCATAAGGCCATGTAGATGAGTGGATGTGCCTCCTAATTCTCATTGCCCGTTTTCATAGCTCATGATCCAACCAGAACTTCGGTATTGTTGGCCTGAATTCACCCAAACCTCTGCAGGGATTTGCAGCCATGAGATGCACCTTACAATTCAGTCATTTGACAGACAGATGTATTAGCCAAAGAAACTTACATAAACAGGTTCCACATGATAAGCACGAACCACTAGAGCTAGAGAAAAGCAAGTTACCATCAAATAAGTGACACCATAAAGGTTCACACCTCAGTACCTGAAAAATAAAGGGAGAGGAGGGTTCATTTAAGAAAAAGAAACACTGAGGTACAGTCTGAAAAGGTTGTTTTTTACACAGTTGTGGGAAACAGTCAGGAAACACAATCGGACTTTCCAAAAGCAAAAAAAAAAGGAGAGAAATAAGGCATTCAAAAACCATTTGATAGGAAGGTGAGCAGTAAGAAAGACGGTTCACGCTGCATGCCTCGCCTTCCCACAGCCTGCGTCTGGAACGGGAAGGAGTGCACCCTGGGAGTCCACATCGACGAGGGTTTCACCATCTTCGCCGAGGAAGCGGGCGCGAAAAAGACGGTCCTGCTCCAGCGGCCTTTCGAGAAGCTGCGCATGTCGTCCGACGACGGCGTCCGCATGATGTACCTGGACTTCGGCGGCCCGGAGGCTGAGATTGTGAGCGCTCCCGGGTGTGGCCGGCTCCCGTTCGGGCGTGCGGGAGGCGGACTGAGTTAACCGGGGGGTAGAAAGATGGCGGTTAGCGGGCAGCGAGCATTCAGAGTGCGTATGGTATACGAATCTCTCTCGGTCCCTCAGTTAGCGAGAAACTGCCTTATCTTGGTTACGTCTGAAACATGCAGCGCAGCCAGAATGGCCGGGTGCCATCTTCCTCTTCTGTTATTGAAACCGTTTGCGCTAAAGCGACTGCTATACAAACTTCCATATGTGCACTCGGATTCAATAAGCAAATATTAATGCTATCCTTTACAACCATCCTCATGAGCCATTCTTTATGTATATAGCAACAACATGCTAATATTTAGAATAAAATTTTACTTTTTGGCCAGTAGGCTATTTCTTGGCCAGTTTCTCTGTGTCATCATACTAATACTGGCTTGATAAGAAAACTTAATGTACCCTGGGGTTTTTAATGGGTAGCGCCACTCAAGTAATTTTACTCATTAGTTACGTGCTACTGCCGCCTTTCTAAATTGGTCTTTAAATGGGCAAAGCATTGGTCTGGAATAAATCAACATTTCCTTAAAAAGAAATAGCTTTTTGTCTATGCATATAAGCATAGTTTGGCCATTTAAATGTGGTGATCGCTGAACTATCCAAGCTGTATTATTTGCAAATAACTGATACTTATATTTAATTGCGAGGATAATGGCTCATATTTTGGCTCATAGTGGCGACGTTCTTTTGTGCGTTTAATGATATGGCTTTGTTGTTCTTTTTGTTCTCTTGCAACAGCAACTGGATCTTCACTCCTGCCCAAAAACCATTGTGTTCATCATCCACTCCTTCCTGTCTGCAAAGGTGAAGCGGCTAGGTCTGTTGGCATGACAACAGTAGGTACCAGCCGTATAGCCCCTGGGGTTGGTGGGAGGGATGTGGGTATGGGGATGGGGGACAGGGGGACAGGGGTGAGATAATGTTAAAAAGTATCATCAGCCAGGAGAAGTGGGGTGGTCGGAACATGGACTGGTGGTTGTTGGGGGCGGGGCTCTGAAGACCCAGGAGACTCCTCCCCGTTTCAAGGGAAACACTGAAAAGTACTGTGCAAGGCTCCTCCTTCGTCTGAAGGACCAGCCTGAAAATGCTCGTTCAAGAATCACTGGAAAAAAGGAACTACAAACTGTCATTTGCATTGCCAAGTTGAATTTACAGATGTATCAAACCATATCATTTCATTGTAACTTTCCCAGATCTGCCCCCCCCCCCAAGTGTGTATATTAAACATCTCTGCATCAGCATATCTTTATAAATACATTTAATACCCTATTGTGCCTAATCCATCCCTGACATTATACATATATACCCGATTGAGAGAAATTTTATATGCCTCCACTCTTCCTGTTGTGGAACATGTGACTCCCAATCAGTCTCCAAGGTTGGGTCGATTCTTGCATCGCTCCATGTTTTCAATGCGGACACGTGCGCAAACAAATAAACCGCATCGTTCCATCTTTTGTGACCTCTCTCAAACTTTCAGTCTTTTTTTAAGCAAGCCAAATGCATATCAATTTAATCTGGTCTCCATGCAGGTTTGAAATGGCAGCAATCTTTTCACTCTGGTCATTTGCCTTACTCTTTGCGCCTTTTAATAAAATGTGTGAATTCATATTTTGTACACCATTTGCTTACTGTCATCTCAACGTGAAAATGAATGGACGCATTTTCAAGAGCATAATTTGCTCAGCACCCTTTTGAAAGCTACATTAGAATAGTTTTACTAATTTTTGTCTGAGACTGAGACAAATGTATCACATTTATCATACACGGATAAAACCATTAAGCATACATTTAATATTAATTACAAGTAGGCATGTAGCATAGTGTGCGACATTAACAGGAGAAAAAAATGTTTCCGATGTTTCTGCCATTTTTTTTTTTGTTGCCGTTTTTGTATTGGGGGACTTATCTGTGAAACCACGAGACTGCCCTCTAGCGGTCACGGAATATAGCTCCCTTGAAAATGAGCTAAAACCTCTGGATAAAACTGAAATTAAAGCTCAGTTAAAAAAAAAAAAAACTAAGCCAGCCACAACCATCACACAGCTTTTGAAACCCCATTTTTGTATGCTTAAATTCAATCACTGCAAGATTTTGGCCTGGCAGAGACTCTGAAATGTGCATTAAGAAGCTTTTTCTATACAGTGTTATACAGTGCTATACAGTGCCCAACAAAATTATATGAATATATATTTAAAACTAAAACTGTTTTTGCTTTTCAAAGAAAAGACAAGTGTTGTATATTCTAATTTAAAACACAGTGTGCCTTGCAAGGTTGATTGTAAATAAAAGTGTAATAAACTTTTGATTTGTTAACCTTTTATTGTGTTGTGATTAGAATCCTGAATCTCATTTTGCACTGAATTGCTATCCCCTAGATTTACCAGGAAGCACTTACTCACTTTAAGGACATATGCCTGTCAATCATACACAACTTAATAACGTTCAGTACGAGCAACCTTATGATCGTTATATTCAGCTTAATCGTCATAGTCAACTTTCCGCTCATTATGGATGAAAACCCATCGCAACAGGAAACATATTTCCAGGCTGAAAGCAGTAGAGGAGTGCTTCTGTCCAAATTATATATATATATATATATATATATATATATATATAATGTTGTTTAAAAAATAATGAGCATAATAGCATAATATTTATTTAAAGTGTTTTGTGTGTGTGTGTGTGTGTGTGTGTGTGTGTGTGTGTATGTGTACTCATTTTGCTACACTCACATTTTAAAATTCAAAGAAAAAAAAACTGTTGTATTCTAATGCTTCTTACTACAGTTAGAAATACAGTGTACAAAAGACCCTGGTCTATTGTGTTCAGGTCTTCAAGAATTGACAAAGAAAAAGACAGATTCCCAACAATAATCGCAGGGAAATTCAGCGGTGCCTTCTAATGTGTGTGCTGGAAACGGTTACCCAGCTAATGCAGGAAAGAGAAACAGTGGGGGAACAAATGGCAGCGTTGCTGTCAATTTAAATCACTTAACTCCGTACCATCAGTACTGAGCATATCAGTTTGACGTTTGGTTATGCAGAGTGTGTCTGTGGGTGTGCTGTTCAAACTTGCCAGCTTCCCTGAACTGTAATTCCATAAACCACTAGCTTTTCTTGACTGCAGGCTGGAAAAAATAAACAGAACAGCTGCTCCACACAGTTTTGGGGCTGACTGAATATAGTTTAGCATTTTGTTGAAAAGCGAGACTGACCTTGCTATGGATGTGTGTAAACGAATGTCTGTCTGCTTTTCGGTTTGTGATTAAATTTTGAGTCGTGCTTTTTAAGCTGTGACTTAAAAAAAAAAAAAAAAGCTTCTGTCTGACAGGTAAGAGTGGAATAGAAAAGGTTTTAAATCATTGTGCTAAATTCCTTTTGGTATATTTTTCAAAGGACAAAACTTCTTTTTGGGCTGGGGGGTTTGAGGGGACGGGGGGCATTACAGGAAAGAGTGCTCACATGCAGCTACTGTCACAAAAAGTAAAGGGTTCCCTGGTGTCAGGTTGGCAAAATTCCATTCTGGAATATTCCATCCTGGCCACTTTGTTTCCCACCTTTTCTGTCTTAATTCCCTAGTCTTAAACGTTGTCCTGCTGGGTGCTACATATTAATGGATGACAAAGTGAGCTTCCCCCTCCACTCTACAGCAATTTCAGATTGGAGGGTTCAACATTAATAAAATGTATTATTCGTATTATGATAATTCAAAGTCAGATGGCTTCCTGAACAAGGTTGCAACCAAAATCCTTGTGTCATTTTACCCAGAATGCATCATGGTACCCCATTCATCCACTCTGCATGTGACATCCGGCATTCAACTGATGATTGTGACAATGCTTGGGCCTCTTTCACAGTTAACAAGTATGTGAATATCCTGGATATGCCTCAGTCAACCTTGCACAGGGTTGCACAGCAACTGCATTGACTTATTCTGCTTTTATTACAGTTGCAAATATGGCACTGTCATCCAATTCACCCCAAAGTTTTGACGTATGCTTCAGTCATAACCGCACAGCAAACATTCAGCGCAATTGCTTCTACCATGCATTGTGCATGCTCTTGATTGAGGTGAGATAATGTTCAAAAAATGAATTTATAGGAAGCCATGAGAAATCAGTTTAATATTTATTTTATTCAATATAGTTTGTGAGGGCTGGGAAATATGAAAATTTTGAGTATGGTTCATTAGTTCGACTGTACTGAGAGCTGATGAAAAAGCTTTTGGAAACATGACAAGTTATTCATATTAAGTAATTAATCACAAATACAGGCATAATTAGTATTGAGGAGCACACGATGCAATAGAAAGTAAAAGACAGTAAGAACTACTACAGTATTCCAAAGCTGTTTTCCTTCTGTCAAATCACCGCCTTGCTGTTTCCAGGGGCCAACTGAATGAGCCTTTGATATGAAGGACTTGTGTCAAATGAGTCGCGAATCTGAGCCATCTCAACTGCAGCCGCTCAACGGCGAGCTTCAGCCGTGGCAGCTGTAATCCTCAGATCTACCCCCCGTGTGAGCACACAGCAAATAACCTTCCCCATACAAAACGCCAAAGCCTGTACAGAGAGGGAGCCTGATTCAGAGCACGCTTTGATCTGTATCTCTAATATATTAGCAGCGAGCTTTCGGCTGGTCTTGCCGTTATGTGAGGCGAGAGGAACCCAGAGGCCTCCGAACGGCGACCGAACGGCGTCTTTGGCACACCAACCACGGAATTGCACCGTGTTCATCACGAACGGTCGGTTGCTGAAAGACTCCCTCTTGGACACTTGTGCAGGCAAACGGATAAGCCGCTTGATTTTGTATGTTTGCTGAAGAAACAGGCCTGCTCACATAACTTTAGAGGAAAGACACATGAGGAATAAGAGATGTTACCCCTATGAGAACATTACTGACAAATGAAACTGAAGCTGGAGTAGTCGTCTCAAGGATATTGAACTGACAGCCTTTATGAACTAGCCTACCTCCCATACTCATTTCGTTGTTTTCTCCTGGACACATAAGTGCTGCACACTGCCAGTCGTTACTCTAGGCCACTTAAGTAGGATATTGGTGACTCTGTAGTTTTGTTGAGTATAAACAATATTAGCAACTATAACTTTCTACACCACTACATCTATAAATAATGTACTTTTTACTCAAATACATTTATATTCACAACTGTCCTTACTAGGTACATTCCGTATGGTTGGTTGTCAGCCAAATTTTCTCTGGATTGGCTGGTATAACATTGTGAAAACATGCCCCCTCTTTTAATTTATTTAATTTATTAATTACCCGGCTGATAAAGCTGGGTGACACCGCCATCTACAGGACATGGTATTATTAGAGGAGAAGTAGTGCCGGTAGGACTTAATTGAGATTGTGTGCCATTGTGTACATCGCACTCACACAACAAATGAAAATAACCAAACCAGCTGAAAATAACAAAAAATCACACCGTCCAAACTCTCATGAGCCTGGAGGCGGCCCCTCTCAGCTCGCCTCTCGTCCAAAACTAAAAGAAAAACCTCCCGTTTCACCCCAGGTGCGCTCATTTATACTCCTCGGGAGCCCAGCCCTAACGCATTCCTCATGCAGCCCATAATCATTAGCCAATCCTCCAATCAAGTACCTAATCAGTCATCTCATCATCCAATCAACCAATTAACCGTCCTCCTATGGCCTTCCTTTCCCTACGGGAGACCGCAAAATATATGACATAACCATGAAAATATTTATGAATGGAGTTTCCAATGGGGTTTGCTACAATACGTTAAGCTAATTAGAATTAAAGATAAAGGTTGTGACATTAGGCTAACATTAGGCTAACATTGTGTTTGCGTGGACTCAAAGGAATGAAACAATGTTGCTACAGCCTGCCTTACCTTGTTGGAGGGCACATGAAGAGTAAATGTGCAGTCAGTGGCTTGGGTCAGACATGCATATGACAGTCATACCAATTAATTTAGCTATGACGAGTTTATGTTGTTAAATTATTTATCATTGAGTTTAGATAGTTTCCTAGTTTTTAATTTTTTAAAATTTTTATTTATTTTTATTTTTTTGTAGGGGGAGTCTTATTTCAAAAAGAAAATTAAGTTCACTTTTTTAGGTATACTTAGGTTTACAATACAGTTGTATTGGTGTATTTGTATTTCCCATCTTGGGAAAAACAAGAGGCACTAGAGAATTCAAACAGGCCTGCACATTTTTTCAACTGGCAATGTGGCACCTTATATCTTTACAATCTACAGGAATGTTAGACATTGTATAAAATGGTCGGTTTTGTTTTGTTGCAAATAGTTTTTTTTCAAACTGTACTCTTGAAAACTTGAGTACATTAAAAACCCAGACACTTGGAGACTTTGACTCAAGTTCTTTTTAAAATAGGTATCTTGCACTTCTACTTGAGTAATTATTTTATGGTTGTATCTTTAATTTAACTCAAGTATGATGTTTGAGTACTTTTACCACCTCTGCCAGTCTAAATACCCACCACCACCCCAGCTCCTCCCTCATGTGTTTATCATTTACCCTGTATGGGTGACACGGTGGTGCAGTGGAGGGCACTCTTGCCAAAAAAACCTATCCTGTAGTTAACAACAGTTAATAATGGTCCTTGTTGGTGCTGGGTCTTTGCTATGTGTCCCCCTTTAAGGCGATTTGCTGCTGCCCTCCCTGCCTTATCCATGCATGCTTGAGAACAGAGCCATGCCACCAAACCAAACCTGGGTCAAATACGTATTTTCTACGCTTTATTGATCTTGTCTGGTGTATTGAGAACCAATGAAATATTCTCAAAAAGTGCAAACCCTGCATTCTGGTCATATTGGCAGGCTCAATCACACCAGGCAAGATCAACAGAACACAGAAAAGTATTTGAATCCAAAGCAAATACGTATTTGACCCAGGTCTGCACAAAACATGACTGTATTGGCTTATGATTGCTAATAAAGATTCTAAATTTGACGACAGTGGGTCCTGACTGAACAGAACCTTTTTACCTAAAATTGGCAAAGGAGGCTGCAGTGAGGAGACTGGTACAGATAAGCATGGTAGTGTGAGAAAAATAAAAATGGATTAAAAATGGATGTGTATTTTTTAAAGATGGTGACCTGACACAGGTCTGCTCAGTGAGGAACTTTTTTTTTTTGCAAAAAGAAATCTTCCAGGAAAATTGAATGAGATGGGAGAGGGTTTGAAGGAACTACACGAGGCCTTCTTCGAGAGTCTGTATCCAAGGAAACCCCTCAGACTCTGAACCCACAGCCAGGGCTCTTAAGCTCTGTGACATGTCTTCATATCAATCTCCGGCCCAAGGTAACGAGAGGCAAAGTACTCGCCTTTGGCGCTTTTTGACACAGGCTAAAAACAATCAGCTGAGGGCACAAAGGAGAGCTACTGAGAGGGACACAAGACTGGTGATTTTAACAACCCATCTGTCTGATGTGGCTTAGCCTTCCTTCTATTTACATTCCCAAGGGCTGAGGCTAATTAATATAAAATTTTACTTGATTTTGTTGGCTATACTGTGAATTAACGTGGCTACGCCGTGTTGATTCACAGCTATGTGCTAGCTCAGTCACAACTGATATTTATTTTCACTTTGTACTTTAGACTAAAACCATGCAGGGTTATTTTTAGGATTTTAATACACACATTGTTTCCTGTGAATGAGATATTCTTAATTCACACATCCAGTAGGAATTAAGAGAGCCAACTCGTCGCCATTTTCTTATCGTTATCTAATTTAATTTCATTTATTGAGAGAGAAAAGAAAAATGGAGTCCTGAGTGGTACAAATGTAAGGACCTCACCTGGAAAACTGCCGGATTGGGCACTATGAGAAGCATAGGAGGGTGTGTGGATGTGTGTGTGTGTTTGTGCGGGCTCTGTACTTTATGAAGTGCGTGACTAGCATCACATATGTGCATGCGTGCATATTACCATGGCTTATAGAAAAAAAATCTCATCTTGTGTCACCCAGAGACATTTCAGTTCTTTATAGTCTAGTAGCTGTTTTTCCATGACAGAGAATACTCAACCCCCCCCCCCCCCTCCCCTACTCAGTACAAAACCATATCAGCCCTCCTCTGTGTGCACATGGGGTTGTCATGGAAACCAGGCCACAATCTCCTCAGCAGCTCTGGTGCTTAGTTCACCAAAAAAAAAAGAAAAGACCAATCAGGCTTTTAAGATCCATCGCCATTGTGTCCAATCGATTTTGATCTGAAAACAGACAGACATTTTACACTTAGACAAGTTGCAGACAGGGAGCAGGTTGAGGAATAATAACAAGAAGATTGTGTCGGCCATTTTCATAATTCGAGCTCTGGTCTATTTGTGTAAATGTATACGGAGCCCCCCCGAGTATACAGCCTGCCGGTAAAGCACGCAGTTTTGCGCATCAGAGAGAGGGGTTGCTATGTCTTAATATCAGACCACGACAAACACACTGACAGTGAATGAAAATGCATCACCTATGTCAGAGAAAAATGGAAAGATGTGAAAATCCGGGTGCCATTTTGTCCAAGGGGGTCATAGTGAAACATATGTAAACTCAAGTCTAAAACAGTTTGACATGCGCAACACCGTGCCGTGAGACCACGCCTGTGAAGAACATCACCGTGCTGTAGGAGTGTTAGAGGCTGGCGTGAGTTAAAGAGAAGTTACACACAGAATGAACAGCCAGCAAAGCACAATTTCCAGGCTGGTCCAGCACCACCAGGACACAGGCTCTGTTGATAACACGGCGCCACGCTGCATGCATCGCTGCCCGTGGAGGCCACGCCACCACTGAAGGCCAGGCAGTGTGTAAAAGACAGCTTCTGGTGCTACTCGCTGAAGTCCTCATAGCCTTGCTTCTGATAATTTTTTTGGAAAATAACCCTAGTTTTTCTTCGTTGTGGTTTCAGTAAAGATGTCGGTGATGCATTTTCATTTACTGTTAGTGTATAATATACATTATATTTTAAAAAAGTATCTTTTATCTGGATACCCCTTGATCTGGGGCTGTTTTTTATGGTTTGGGCTAGGCCCCTTAGTTCCACTGAAGGCAAGTCTTAATGCAATGACATTCTAGATGATTCTGTGCTTCCAACTTTGTGGCAACAGTTCGGGGAAGGCCCTATACTGTTTCAGCATGACAATGCCCCCGGGCACACAGCGAGGTCCATATAGAAATGGTTTTATCGAGATCGGTGTGGAAGAACTTGACTGGCCTGCCCAGATCCCTGACCTCACCCCCATTCAACACCTTTGGGTTTAATTTGAAAGCCAACTGTGAACCAGACCTAATCGCCCAATCAGTGCCCGACCTCACTAATGATCTTCTGACTGAATGGAAGTAAATCCCTGTGAAACCTTCCCAGAAGAGTGGAGGTTGTTAGCAGCAAAGAGTGGACCAATTCCATATTAATGCCCATAATTTTGGATGAGATGTTGGATGTCAGGTGTCCACATAATTTTGGCCATGTAGTGTATTTCTTTTCTGTAGTTGCTGTTCCAATAGTATGTTATGTAATTTAGATATTGGAACACTACTACTGCTGCTGAACAAATACAGTACTCACAGCTGTTTTGGTTTTGAATCTTTTTTTATACAACTAGACTATCCTAGTAGTCAGTCTAGCGCGTGGTATGTGAAAGTCAAGAATGTTTACTTTTTATAGATTGATTTTCTGTTAAATTAACATGGAATGAGAGTCAAAGCTCTAATGAGTATTAATAAGCTGATTCTCAAATATGTACATTTACATTTTGTCAGTTAGCTGACGCTCGTATCCAGAGCAACAGAGAAAGTGCATACAAGAGTAGGAACGATACATAGCTATTAGTGTCGCAACTGGTAGTAGGTGCCATTACCCAATCTTACAACATAATGTTAAGTGCCATTATGCAAGAGGGGAGTTTGAAATTATCAAGTTATAAGTAGCGTAATGGATTGGAGAGTATAGTGTTAAATGCGACATGAGTATATTCAAGGGTATTCAACCCAGAGTAAGTGCTCAGATCTTAGGATAGGCAAGAGTGAGCTTGTTGGTTGAGCCAAGATGCAGCAACTGGTACATTCTCAGTCAGAGGGAGAAGACCCTGACTGTTGTGGTTGAATTGGCTGAATTGTACATCAGATAAAGTTAAGGTAGTTACAACGCCAATCCCAGCACTGAAAATAATTAAAGCTTCTCAGGTCTTCCTAATGTGCCTTTAGAACAGCAATGAAATAACTTAAGCGATAAGTCCAAAACACATTAATTAATTTCAGCACACGCTATTCATGCCCTACCTTCTGTTGCTTTTAAAGGCAACAGTAGCTCCACATCCCAGGAAGAATATTTATAATTGATAACCCCACTAGTTTACGTAGCTGCGTTTTAATAACCACTGTTGACTTTGGCATTATTAACTATAAAACACATTATGTAAGAAACTGAGTGTTCTCTCATTCTGAGTGGTCCTTGGCTTCCGCCTCCATGTTTCCACCCTCAGAAGTGAGAACGTTACATCAACACCAGCCATTTCCACCCCCTCTCAAATTTTTGGAGGTGTAGCACTGCCTAATTGTGCTATTAATTATCCATTTGCGGCTTCATCCAGAGAATTGTTAACTTTACCGTGGACACCTGAAAAGAACTATTTTTGAATATGCAGAATTATTTATTAATATATTTTTGAAAAACATGACACCGAAATGCTGACCACACAAACAAGATGGCGGCTGAAGGAACTGCACTGGACCAAGTACTGAAGACACACGGACGAGCGTAAGAAGATTGAGGCGGAGGCGGGAACCGTCTCAAATGCACAGTGGCCGCCACGAGTACCTGGCTGCGCTAATATAAATTTTGTGCATAGTCCTCGCATAATCCTGGCTAATCTCACAAATTTGATGGTTTCATGTTTTCTCTTACTAATTACAAATATAATAACAAAAGTATTTTTTAAATATCCTACCGCCAAACCTGATTTATCACTGCAGACCACAAAATAGGCCAAGCAATCATATTTCAGTGAATGAAAAGCCCACAAGCTCATAACCTCCAACTGAACTTCGCCACCATAATGCATGTTTCCTTTTTCTCATTCCTTACAGTGGAAGAGCCGGTAGCAAACCATGTAGTTCATCAAATACATGTTAATACCCCAATTAAGATAATTACTCGTTTTCTAAAGAGATTTTTTTATTTTATGCTAAACAGACTGCTTCTTGTCAGCCCGCAGTCTGCCAGCTGAGCTCACGCAGTCACTGCCTGGAGGATGCACTCTTCCTGCTGGCAGCCCGCAGGCACCCGACCGACCAGACGGTGTCGCTGTTGCGCAACGAGACGCGATCATCCTCTCGACGGGGGCGCGGGGAGCGACAGCGCGGCCAATTACACACCACCCCGCAGGGAGCCGGAATCGATGCTAGACCGCGGGGACCGGCCAATGACAACACTCTCGTTCTGCGTGCGGTGGCGGAGACTCAAAGCCAGGCCGAAGCGAGGGTTTCCTCCGCGAATCCCGCGGGTTTCGGCTGAGTGCAGCTGGGTTTGCCTCTCGCTCCCAGGCCCCGCGGGCGGCCTCTGATCCCGGCGTGTGGCACCGTGCCCCGGGGCGGCGCTTTTTGCACCGCGGCGCCGGCGTAGCCGCGAGAGGATGCTAACCTGTGATGTCACCCTTTCCGCCCGTGACAGCCCCGCCGACAGCCTTTCGGCTTCGCTCCGGCGGGGATCTGAAAGAGCGGCTCGGCGCGGCGCGCGGCTGGGAACGGGAGCGACGGCAGATCCGTTCGGAGAGAAGCAGCCTCCCGTCCCTGATCTTCAAAAAGTCCTCGGGCTCTCTAATGTTTTTACCAAAAAAGACTCCACTGGCGTCGGCATTCTCGCGACGGCAGCTCGCAGCGCTCGCTCAAACGTTTAAGCGCGATTCAGTCGAGCCGAATCAGTTATATTCTCCTCCATACTCGCTGAAGACGCATTTTCCCAAAGGGAAATGCACAAAAATCTACGCTACATCTATGAACAAGTGATTAGGCCACGTGGTTATTATTTTCACTTTGCCCCTTACAGTAGAATGCTTTCTAATTTACTGCTGGTATTCTTAGGTTAATCGTACAAAAATGAAGAAAAGAAAAAAAAAACCCGGCTTAGAAATCGAGAATATTTTAAAAGTATACTTCCTGTCACAGAATGCTGGATTACTGCTGTATTCTGAACCTTGATAAAAGGCCGACCTTTTCTATTATGGAAATTGCTTAAATTAACAATTTACATGAAATGTGATAAATTCCCATAAAAATCAACAAAATGAACATTTAACATGGAAGGCATGGTTGAATACTGCCAGGGACAGCGAAAAGAATAATATTGTATAATATGACACATCTTGATTGATGTTGCGGGCAAAAATAGTGCAATAAAGGTGTCTAATTGAATGAAAGAGACCTTGACTTTACCAGTTAAATAATTTAAATAGTAAACCAACTTACAGTGTATAGGCTTTGCTATATGTGATATTCATGTTCAAAATAGATTTGGTGTTATCAGATGCCCTTAAATATACATTACACATCTAATTTCTGAACAATGAAGAAAGTTAGCAATGCACCAGATACAGTGACACCTATAACAGTTTAACACCGTTATTATTTTTAACTTTAAATTTCCCTCATCATTTCACAGTATTCTAAACATGTGTGCTTTGAATCGTTTATATTAATGGAACTATGCTAGCCTTTACAGTATATGCAAAGAAATAAACTGAGTAAGTTCAAAACTAAAATCCCTTATTAAAATGTATAATATGATTGAGAGGCATCAATTGTAAAGCGCTTTGGATAAAAGCGCTATATAAATGCAGTCCATTTAAATGCAGTCCATATAATACTGTATTTTTGTGACCTGCAATGCTCCCATCACCACCCAGGTGGTGCTATAGCACTTTGAATGGAAGTTTTGTGTAGTCAAAAGTTGTATTACTTCGTATTTTGGACAATAGCTACTGCTTTGCTCAAGCACATGCCAAATGAGAAGCCTGTTTATTGTGTACGTATCTCTGTTTATCTTATTTGGGGACTTCTGTATGAAAAAAACTTTTCTGCAGTTTTGTCCTTCATGGGAGCATGAATCCCATGCCTGCTGTGAAATATTAAGGATTGAGTCTAATATAGAACAATTTTATTTCAATAGATTCCTCTGAAACTTTCCAAAGCAGTAGCAAAACTCATATTTTATGAATATAAATGGGCTTCCCATTCTGATAGCAGGAAGTGTGTGATAAAAAGTATGTTGATGGAAAAAGGCTGGTTTTATTACTCCCAGCATTGAGTGTGTCTCTTTGTGAACACCAGGGGGCACTCTTCATCTGTGCATTTCTCTGCACAAAGGAGACTTTGGTGCTCAGTGAGATGAGAATGAACACAGCCTGGGTTGAAAGCACAGATGACCTAATTTAGCCTTGGACATCCCACCAACACAAAATACACAAGCCTGCACACGTGCATGCACACACACAAACACATGCACGCACACACACATGCGTGTAGGTGCTAACACACAAAGCCGTTAGCAGGCACACACAAACAAGCATGTATGCTTATAAGAACATGGGAGCACAAACAAATGCACTCCCATGTGCATGGTGGACATATACAGTACAAACCCACAATTATGCATGCACACAAACACACAGACACACAGAAACACAAAAACATATATATGCACACATACACAGCAGTAAACACAATGTATGCGTGCACTTCTTGAATGCACACACACACCTCAGAATAGCTGAGTGCAGCCGTAATGAGCATGCTATGGAAAGCAGAATGAAAGCGAGTTGGAGAGAGTGAGATTTCTATTACTGTAGCACTATTGATTAAAGCTGAGAGATTCATATTGGAAAGCATCACCATCCTCTGTCCCATTTCTAATTCTCTCTCTCTCTCTCTCTCTCTCTCCCTCTCTCTCCTTCTCTCTTTCTCTCTCCCCCCTTTCTCTCTCCCCCCTTTTCTCTCCATGCCAAACCTCACTGAGAGCCACTGTCAGTTGAGGCAGGCCTAACATTTTTCTCCCAGTCGAGGTTGAACAGTGAGCATTAAAACCTTATTTATTATTTAGGACATGTGACACCGGCCTCAGCATTGTGTAAACCAATGGAAAAGGAGACGCAGTGAAATCATTACGGGGCCGGTTCCAGCCCAGGTTTCAGAGGTAAAATCAAATATTTGACTAACTGCTGACGAGACTGGAAAAAAAAGAACCGGCGCTTGTGTCATCGTGCTGCGACTCATCGCACCGTAATCCATCAAGGTTGTTTGTTCCCATTGAAAGTGGCTCAGATTAATGGGAAGCCTAAAGAAATCATATGGCAAGCCCAATCTACCAGTTTGCCCCCCCAGCCTCCCCCAAGGGTAGAATTATGACCTATCATTTCATGCTAAGGCATGCCTTTCAGTTGGTAAAAAAAAAAAAAAAAAAAACTGTATGTATTATAGACCCAGGTTATGGTTATTAAATATGCCGAAGCGAATTGTATTTTTGCTCAAGTAAGCTTACTGGGAACATTCCATCAGGCCCCTTTCATTCTTCAAAATGTAGTTATGAATTTTAAAGCGGACGCGTGTTACCGAAGGAGATGTCTGTGATGTGAATTCCGAGCGGTATCGGGGGCGCGGTTTCTCGTGTGAAAATCTTTACGCGGTAGCGGCGCAGAGGACTGGCTCGCGAGCTGGTAGCCCACTGCTAAGGGAAGCCTCGTCTTCGAGGCCCAACAACCAATCAGTTTGATCGTGCCGCTATTAAACATGCGTTCGCTAAATTTCCAACGTGCCCGCGTCAGTATTGCACATGCGTAATGCATCATATCTATTTGTACACACACACGCACGCACATACAAAAACACACACACACACGCACACACACACGCACGCACGCACGCACATACAAAAAAACACACACACACACACACACGCACAACTTTGTTTTTCCACAATCAGTTTCAAGTCAGCAATGCAGCGAATCGTTAAAATGACTTAAATTACGTATTCACTTTGACATACAGTGCACTTAGTGTATGATTCCCAAGTTTTCTCTGTGTGAGGCATCTCTTGAGCAACCCCAAAAGTAGGCAGCGCGGTTTACACACATTAAGACTCATCAGCAGCGGTGATGCACCCCATTATGTTATTAATCTTGCACAACCCTCGCAGACAGATGGCTGGTGCCAAATCCGAGACGGGGAGAACAAACGACGAACCTAATTAAATTAGGCTAAAGAATTTGTTTTTGATGCACGCTCGTCTTATCAAGTTGTTGAGATGAATTTTATAACGCAATAAAAAAAAATGGCTTCGCCTGTCATGCGCATTTACATTATTATTTTTTAAAAACATTTTTTGATGCAGCGAATGAAGTCGCAGGTCATGTGGGAGGTGAGAGAAAACGTGATTATGTAATTACTTTTGGGCGCGTGGTTAACAGTAGAAATTGCTTTCACACATTTTTCCCTGGCGCACACACGCCCGATGCAGTGTTTTTTATGTCAACTCATTTAACACGAGCCCCAGCCCAGCCAGCTCAATGAGGCGTTATGTATTTTATTTACAATATCATCATGGACCGTGATGCATTGTGGGTAACAAAGCAAACTCTGCAATGGGAACAGAATGTACAGGTAACGAAGAGGTCAGCGGTCTCTGTGTGAGACCAAGTGAAATAGAAAAGAGCACTACATATAACTAAAACCCAAGGAAATCTGGTCCCCCTTGGTTTTAAGTTACCTAGTAAGCCTGCAATCTACTACCGAGGCATAAGAGTTGTATTTGGCATTTGGATCATTGGTATCATGAACCCTTTTGTATCATGTCCCTCTTTTGTCTTTTGCGTCTAAACTATAATGTAGTATTGGCAAATTAGGCAACAAGAAATTTTGTCATATCGACATATTATATAAAGAAAAAGCTATAGTAACATATATTCTGGCTGCTAGCCCTATTCTGAAAGCACAATGGTTTCTTTGAATCCTTATTCTGAAGACGGCTAAGGTACGAAGGTGTCATAACAGTGGTGCCTGTGTTGTGTGCATCAGGATGTAAGCTCAAAACCTCACCTTTGCAGTTATTCTAAAACTAACCCATTACACCATGCAGTCCCCCTCCCCCAGCCTTTCAGCCCCCCAACATCCCCCCCCCCTCTCCCCCACTCATTTTCTCTCTACAGAAGCTCTCTCTCTCTCTCTGTCGCTTTCTCTCTCACTCATTTGCACTCATTTTCTGTGTATTGTAGCTCTTGCTGTCTCTCTCTCTCTCTCTCCACTATCTCTATTTTCGTGTGTGTGTGTGTGTGTGTGTCTCTTTCTTTCTCTCTCACTCTGCCTCATTGGTTAAAAATGCGCAAGACTGAGAGTTTTATGAAATGGTGGTGGTAGTGGTGGTGGGATGGGGGTGTGGAGATTAACTGAAAGGTAACGCTGCAAGTTCAAATGCTCTTTTTTTGGAACACTGTGGCTTTCCACAGATAAATGAGCTATGAATCTAAAATGCTTCAAATGGCAAGACGCCAATGTGGTGGAGACGATTTGAAATTTCTCCACTGGTTCTGGATGCTGATTATTGCTTTGCAATCAAAGTCCAGAACATGACTGGGCTATGAACATGTGCTCAAATTAAATACTTATGAAGAAGTGGTACAAATGATACCTTAGAATACTAATGGTGTAGGAAAGTGATTTCCTTTTCAGTTAATATGGTGGTAATATAGCATTGAATTGGAATTGTAGCCACATGGTTGTGGTTTTGATTTCTACGTGAATCGGCCTAAAGTGTGGTACTTAAACTTTGGTGGCAGGTAGTAAATAAATCCTGGATAAAAGGTTGTACAAAGTGAATATATTATGCAGTCCAGCAGCGGTTGGTGAGCTGAAAGTTGGTGGGGCCTTGAACTGATTATTGGTCTCAACCTGCTTTCAGTCATTTTCCTGGATTATCAATACAGTGATTAATTCACCAGATATGCAATACCATCAGATATAGCAAGCTGTCCTCGATTAAGCCATTTAGCGAGTGATAAAATAATTTTTTATTACTTGCTATACTCAGATAATATTCATAGTAAAGATCTGCAATGCGAAGATTTTAAACGATCTTGAAGTACAGGTTTTGTTATTGCTGGTTATTCTGAAAGCGAATGCGTAGTTAACAGAGTGGTTTTTCGTTAAGTGTATTTAGTGATTCAAACAGATTTTTCTAAATTGAATTTATCATTTAATCACCCGAACATGATGCGAAGACGTTGTGTGTTTACTTGCCAATTGATTAGTCAGATCGTTGGCAGACTTTTTAATGAAGGAAAACAAATGAATACAGGTTGAGACCAGTGATCAGTTTAAAGAAAAGTTTTCAGCCCCCAATTTTCAGCTAAACATCACAAGCTGAACATGCATTTACATTTTGTGGTCAATTGTTTGGCACATAGAGATTACGACAAGACAGAAAAGCATTGCCTGTCTGTGGTTCTCTCTTTTAGTCATCCTTTAGAGATGAGTGATCAGGTTGAGACCGTGATCAGCCGGGTATACAATATTTCTAATCAGCTTTAGAAATGCTGTTCCTAACACAGAAATATTGTCTGATTTTAAGGATCAAACCAGCAAATATTATTCTGCAAACCTAAGCGTCAATCTTATGAAATTTTCAACTTAAAAAAAAATGGAAAATGGAAGTCATTTTAATTCAGTTAAAAAGAGTAAAAAAACTGAAGATTGGAACAGATTAAGTAGACCTACTCAAATGGCTAAAGACAATTATTTTCCTCAAGCCATTTGTGTGAACTGAACACTTCTTGCCTTCTGCAAGTTTGGACATTTCTGTTTTTTTTTTTTTTCATCAGCCTCTGCAATACAAGCTGCAATCCAATCTAATCTTGGCTCATGTCATCACAAGCGACAATGCAATGCTTGATTAAATTCGCCATTCAAATTGAAGGAGAAAGGGCACTATGGTTACCAAGAACCTGGGCCTCCGTCTTCAAAATGCCTGCCTTCCTTTCTCTAGATTCCTGTAAATCAACATAGAATGATGTACCAGAAATATTGCATGCCACGAAATGTCGGCACAAATGCTCTTTAGGGAGTACAAAAATTACAACAGCAGTCATCAGTAATAAACATAATTAATGCATTAACCATGCTAATACACTTTCTTTCAGGTTAATATGCTTAATGGAGACTCATACATGCCCTTGTATGTCCCGTTTCAAAGTCCTTGCCTGTGACACATTCATTCCATTGTATTCTGATACAAGAGAGTTTTATGGATTGTAGCCCCCCACCCCCTTTGCATTCTGAATTTGTACATAGGTCAATATATGCAATGCAAGTACAATCAATCTTGGTACAGTACCTAGCTCTTACATAATGATATTAAATGTATTGTTTTATCTTGTGCTCTCGGAAACTGAGTCTTACTCTGGTATGGCCTGTTCAAAAAGCGAACTGATAATATATAAATAGTCTTTAAAAAAATAATTTTAAATACTAGCGGCACATATCTTCCAGGAAAGGTCCATCTGTACAGTACATGGCACCATCCTTCTTCTGTTGAACTGTGACCGTTCGAGACATTCAACCCTTGACTTTCCTGCATGAGTGAATTCTCTATCAGTTTCCCAAGGATGAAAGGGAAAGAAATTATGCAGTAAATGTGACTGTACGCCACACATCCCATTCAGTGTTCAGCGTTCGGTGGCTGTGTATGAGTTTGCAAACAAGAGCCAACGCCGTGCGTTTCCCTCATGTTTTCGCACGGTGTTTAAAAAAAGGAGAACATTCGGAGAACAAGCTTCACATTTCTGAGGGTAGCATTTGACACGTTTGAAGCATTTTCATATTGCGGCGTCTAAACTTAGACACCGATGAGAAAGAGTGATACTTTGATAACCAGAAGGTGAAACCTTTTTCTTGTCAAAACCGCCTACGTTTCCTGTTCTCTTTCTGCCGCAAACTTGCAACTGACAGGCCTCTTTGTTCAGTAGCCTTGAGAAAAGGTGTAGCAGGGACATGGGGCCCAGCCCGCAACTGACCTTACATCTGAAGCCGGGTGGCGTCACCCACCTGTTGCGCCTCCTCCACCGCCATTCGCTGAGGACGTTGGCATGGAAACAACGGAACGGAGGTTACGCAACCACAGCAGAGCAGAAAAGCCGAGAGAGAGAAAAAAAAGAGATTTTTTAGTGTAAATAGTGCAAATTTGCGTGCGTTGGGCCGCGGCTCTCGGCCGTGGAAACGGCGCCTGCGTCACGCGCATGGCTGTCAGCCGTCGTTTGAAAATGGCGGCCTCAAACGGCACACGCGTTCGGCGTCACTCCCTGCACCTCCCGTGAGCTCAAGCACAGGCATAAATGTCAAAATCAAAGAAAACTCCAAGGCACTCTCTTTTCTAACAATTGAAATGCCTTTATTGTTGTGCCATGGTCATATGAAACCTTTAAAAACAAACTCCGATGCGTTTCAGCATCAAGCTTTCGTCAGGGAGTCAAAAACTCAGGCCTAAATGTGTTGAGAATACTGTGGAGCGTTTAGGCTCGATTCACATTCGGTTGTCTGGTAACGTGACGGCGAGGCCATTTCAGGATGTGTTCATTTAATGTTCCTACAATACCCTCTCAAGCACATGTGCCGCAAGTGCACCACACAATGGCGTCTTCCCTTCTGGGTTATCATTTAGTCCCAGAGAAACTGATAATGGGATGAATCAATAATGTTTTCAGAATTACGCAACTTGCAAAATAATACTCTTTTTTTAACTGAAATGACAAAAGCGAGTTACTATCTGCAACAAATCCTACAATTTCTTTGTGATAAGGGAGATTCAGGAAACCAGACAAATGTAATACCCCCTTAAGCAGACCTTAAAGTCTATTATTTTACATCTTGAATTCAGACCATTATTGCTTGAGAAAATTGCATCCAAGAGGTTTTTAAAAAAAAAAAACTTTCTGCAGATTGATGTCGATATCTTTGTTTTAGTCTTATTGGTTGTTCAAAATGACTCGGTGAGAACAGATTTTTTTTCAGGCAAAGGATTTCTTCAGTCCCATCGATGCGATATCGGAATACTGGAAAACATTCCGACATGCCTTGTTACTCGTGCAATTGGCAATGCAGGGAACCAACTCAAAAAAAGATCTAGCACCACCATAAACATAAGCCTGTCAACCTTTACATTCGACGGCTTTTCAGACCTTCCATTTCCCACTGTTTTCCTGTGCGACCTACGAGGCTGCAAGACTGCTATTTCCCCATAACGTGTCATACCACAAAGTGGCACTCCAGGTATCCAGTTGTTCAATAATGATCTGTTTTCCAATTTAACACCGAAGGAAATGCTAGCCACAAATGAATAATGCATACAGTGAAGCAGTCGTAACAATTCAAGCTTCACTGTATATCTGAACAGGGACGGGAACCGGCGAGGGAAACACCATGCAGATGTCACTGTCGATATGTGATGTAAATTAGAACGTTTCATTTATTTACCTGTTGTTTTGTCTACCCCACACAAATGGGTCCCATTTTCTTGGAGGAAAAATAAGCCATTATGGCACATTTTTCATCGGCAGTGTTTTTTTTTACGTTTTAGAATTCATGTATGGTTTCACATAAGGAGACCTGGCTCTTTCCATTATGTTTCCTGAATGTTGGGTAACAATCCTGGGTGGAAACTGGCTGAGAAGATAAAATGTTTCCTAGCCCACCTGATCTCCGAATCTCTTGGTGTAAAACTGTCATCTTCATGGTACACGTCGTCCAAAATAGCAGAATTACATTAAGCTACTGTATTGTTTCAGTGACTTTTAAAAAGTTGGAACTTGCGTGAAGAATTGTCTAACGTAGTCAAGAAATTGAAAAATATAGGAGATGTGACTAAAAGTTTGTGACATCACAAATTAAATAAATAGAAAAACAAGGCAAGCAATTTGGTGCATACTAAAAAAAAAAAAATAATCACAAGGCAAATGTATAACCAAATACCTCACAATACTGCACATTATAGTCTTTACATTGGTTATATTGACCAGTGAATGATGGCCAGCATCACCTCAGTAGACCAAAGGGACCATTTGAACAAAAAGTTAACAACTCCAGACAGACTGATTCATTTATAGCTTCATAATGGTACCACGCACTGCTGTACTAAAACAGAAAGTTTTGTAGCTAAATAAAGATGGGACAGTTTTCTACACTGTGTTATTTCACTTTTAATCCTACGGTTTTTACTGTCGTGTCTGACTTGTGGAATAGAAATAGCATTATAGGTTATTCTGTTGCAATGTATATAGCATTGCAGGTTTACTTTCATCCAAAGCTAAAGTAGGTCGATTCCTGTCTGTTGAACAGACCTTTTAAAAACACATATACGGTTAGAGGTGAGAAAGAAAAAAACATTTTGAATTTACAATCCTGCAATCAAATGCTGTGCTACCCCGGATGTACTTTCAATGTAATGCACTTCAGTGCTTTCAGAAATGACATTACTATTCTGATACCAGTATGTCCTTTGGACAATGTGAAACTTAGCAACACATTTACGGTTTTGTTTAAAATTCAAAGAAAATAAGCGCACACTGACACATATGGTTCCACTTTTAACATTTTTATTACAGACAAATGAAATAAAAGAAGCGTTGTGACACAAAATGAATTCGCTGGTAGGAGCAGAAAGAACCAGCTCCAAGAAATGTAAAAATTATAATAATCATTATCATCATCAAACAAAAATAATAATAAAAAAAAAATAATAATGCACCTTCGTAAAAATAAGCCAAAACGTTATTCCATATCACTCATAAATAGATAGGAAACTAGTCAATAAAATTAAATAAAATATGGGCAAACTGCAGAAAAAAATGATAATGCAATACAACAGTTAAACGGCTTTTTACCACTGGCTTTACAAATAAAAACTACATGTCATTTGGCAGGTTTGTACACAACTTATACTCTTCCTCCTTATTTGTTTCTTAAAAACTTAAAAGAATGCTACCGTGAATATAAAATTATGTCTTAGAAATGAAATGCATTATTATTTTTTTCCCACAAAAATTATAAGGATGAGTTCAACACAATTTCTAAAACATCTAGCAAAAACTACTGGAAAACTATAAACCCACTGTTATGTTTATTTGTAGTAACATTTCACATTTAGCAATTTCTTTTTTTTTTTTTAATTCACCTGTACAAGTTGTAATGGGGACTGAAAGTTCACCGGAAAAGAAACAAAACAAGGAGCAGGCCTTCATTTTTCACCTTTTTTTTTGTTTGTTTTGTTTTTTGTTGTTTTTTTTTTTTTTTTGCTTTTTGTTTGTCCAGCGGTGCAATCTGACCATCAAGGTTCCCCCCTCAGGGGTCCTTTAACGATGGCTTGGGACACTAAATCTTTAATAGTCTTTAGATTTCTCTTTACAGGAGAAACACGCTCGGCCAGCGCGGTTTTAATGCGAGATTTAGTGTGTGAAACCCTCCTCTGAAATCCACCTGCACAAGTTGCTAAAAATTCACAAAACACTAAAATAAAAATTAAAAAAATCCAAAGAATAACATTTTGAATACAAATCAAGGAATTACAGCTTGTAGTAAAAGAGGAAAAAAAATATCTGGACTCGAGATTCCCAATTTGTTCCCATAAAAGTGATATTTACAATCACACTGTGACAGATTGGTAAACCTTAACAGGTCTTTTAATATTACAAAAATGTTGAATCTATTTCTTTTCCTCCACTTTTCCATCCTTAAATTTCACAGACCCCAGTAGTCAATCTAACATCAAGGCCTGTGCTGAATCTACCAGCAAAAAGTAATTCCCTACAGGAAACGTCCATGGCAAAGCATGTAGCAAGCGAGAAATAAATAAAATAATAAAAGAAATAAAAAGCAATCAAGAAGAGATTTTTTTTTCTGTCTTCATATATTAAAGCTGAATGACCCCTAAAATACAGGCCCATGTTTATATATATATATAGATTTTTTTATTTATATATATATTTTATTTATTTATTTTTCTAAAAGGATAGCTGAGTGCTGTTCCTGGCTCTGAGTAAGGCCTGGAAATTCTAAGTGCTTGGCAAAAAATTAAAGGCTCACTAGTAGTCTTTCCTTCTAGAAACAACTGGAAAAAAATAAAATTAAAAATACATTGACAAAAATAGAAGTTATGGGTGATGGTGGTGGTGGTGGTGGTAGGTGTTGGTGTTGTTGGTGGTGGCATTGGTTTGGGGAGGGGGAGGGAGAGGGGTGGGGGGACTCCCTGGTGTATATTCTTGTCAAGGTCATCCAGCTTCAAGTGAGGTAGAGTGGCTTGTCCCTGGCTATCATGGTACTGCTGAAACACAGAGCGAGTATGGCGAAAGTGAAACCGTGAAACAGAACATTTCTGCGGCATAAAATGGTGTCCCCCAAATACATGGAATTCTGAGCCATTCCAGGTTCCATAGGCAGGTGAACGACCAACAAGTGGCTGAGCCCTTTCCTGCTGCTTACATAAATGCATTCAAGCAGAATCAATTGTAATCGAAGATTTCCTCATCTCAAGGATACATCCATATACATACATACATCCAGTCAGCAAGTCACATTTCTAGAGTGAAAAGACAGGGTGTTGCCTTCGTAGGGGATGTCAGGAAGATAAATTTAGATAAATACCCAACAGCGTCAACACTATTCAAGCATGGTGAGGTTTGTAAACAATGCTTGTACTTATTTTAAGCGATGAGTTCAACTGACACGTTATTATCCACAAACATAGGTTGGCAAGTTCAAAAATCGCTGAAACGTACTCGCCAAAATGTGTTTGTGAAGAAAACCAGTAGCACTTGGACGAATGTTGGTTGAATTCAGGAAGTGAAGGAGAATCCGCTGGTTCTTTGCTGAAATGCTTACCTGCAGTGGTTGCCTCCGCACTCGCGATTGCAGTACTCGCTGTCCCACTCTTGGTTCTGCCCACTCACCGGGTTGGGCGCCCCCCCCGGAGACTGGGGCCCCACGCTGTTCTGGTACTCTGACTGCAGGTGAGGGAATCCCTGAGGGGGGGAGCAGAAGCCTCAGCATCAGAACAAAATAGCACCAAAGTAACATAATTACACAGTTAAACACAGTTTGGTGCGCACAGCAGTCCCTAAACCTCACTTGCTGAGCTGAGCTTGTGAGGGAAAAGTGTAAGGCTTGTGTTGGCTTGTAGGCTAAAGTCCATTGAGTTTGAGGAGTACTGCACATGTGCTGCTTGTGCAAGGATGACTGAGGGTGCCTGTCTGGCCCGAGGGTCACTGGTGATCATGTGACACTGGAGTACTGCTAGCTGAACTCCCCTCCCTACCCAACTGACACTATACAACTCTATGCGGTTCCACCAACCAGTCAGCACTGTCCTAGTCTTGATTTAGTACCAAACCGTGAGGCCCATCCACACACTAGCACAGTTGGTCAATGGGGAAACCACACAGAAGTCCCAGGAAAACCACTTGAATTGGCAAAAGCATGAAAATACATTTTCACAACAGTCTACAACATTTGTACTTGAGCCTGACTAAGTAATGTCTTCACAAGCACAGGGTCACAGAAATCAACAGATGTTGACTGAATCCAGATTTGAATTTTTTGTACGATACATTGCCCCTTAGGCACTGACAAGAGCAAATGTCTTTCTCCCATAAGCATCTGAAATATTTCACTATCTCGGATAACGAATCTGTAGCAAACTCACAGGCTTCTAAAAGAGCTAAGCAGTAATGTGTATTTCTGCTAAGGACCTTTCCCAGAAGTGTCAAACATGAAGTCTGATTGCTTCTGATTGGCGCAATAAAACATGAAGCCAGAAATTCTTCTAATATCAGCATTCTTATCTGCGCTGTGCAGGGAAGGTGAGCGATAAGTAAACTGATTAAACATTGGAATCTGTGCCAACATGATGTATCAGTTGTAAATGACCGATACATATTTGATGCCTCGACCTTTATGGGCTGATTAGCAACTTGAGGCCTTAGCATACTTTAGCCAAGTATAGGCAAATTCTGGAATTGTGACACAAATGCTGGAGGGGAAAATGGCAAAGCATGACATTGTGCATATTCATTAGAGGAAGAGTATTCATTTTTCTGCTCTCATCTGTGCCGATCTTCAAAATCCATAAAATAGTGGGCAGCAAGATTTCCACAACATCTGCTCTTGGTTATTTGTACCTTAATAGGCCAGTGTTACCAAAAATAGCTCGTTCCTTTCAAGAATTGTTCACTTAAGTCTTAGTTTAACCATGGTGGGTTTCGAGAGTATCGATCAAAGTATGGAGTACTGGGATCAATACATGTGTGTGCAGCCCACAAATTAGGATCCTTAGATTTTAAAACACACGTGCTATTGGCTAAGGAGGGATGCCACTAACCTGCTGGCCAGGAGGAGGTGAATGGAGAGAGGCCTGAAGGCCCATCTGGTGGGAGACGATTGGCTGCGTCTGGACCTGCTGCATGCGGATTGGCTGGTTGAGGAAGGTGCTCTGGTGAAGGGACAGCTGCTGGTGCAGCGGGGGGCTGATCTGGAAAGAGGAGGGGGGAGAGGCACTAATGCTGGGCAGCATCTGCGATTGGCTGAGGGTCCGGGAGAGGGCGTGGCGGGGGGGCCCGGCGTAGCTCTGCAGGTCGGACAGGGGGAAGGACCCCGGGCCCAGGTATGGGGAGGAGGGCTGGGGGGGCACGCTGTACAGGGGCTGTTTGGGTGGCATCATGTGAGAAGGCTGGGTCGTTTGGGCACTTTTCGTCTCCACTGGGTCACTGTAGGTCTGCGGGGAAAAGACACGAAGATGTTTGGGTCAGGGGCCGCTCGTTACCTACACCCACATCTCCACCTGCGCTTAATCCTAATCTGCAGCTCTGCTCTCTTTCCCTCATTCGCTCTTTTAGTTTTTAATCAGCCAATTGACAGGTGTAGAACATAGGTCAGGTCATGACGAGGCCTGAACCTGTTTATGGTTTTCAGGCCAACTTCTAGCCTTAATGACTTAATTAGCCCTAACATTTATGCCATCAGGTATTTTAGCTGCATTCCATGATAAGTGCATGAATGACAGCCATAGACTGTTCTTGTATCCCCATATGAAATGATCTAATCTACGAGTGAACCGCTGTCGGTGTTCACAACCAGTCAGCTCATTTAGCCAGGGCAACTGATGGAAACAAAAACCTGCAGACACACCAGCCCTCCAGGACTGGAACTGCCCACTCCTGATCTAGAATCAGGTTGTCACACAGACACTAACCAGAGACAACAGTGGAGCCAGAGAGGGGAAAAAAGTAAAAACCCCTTAAAAAAAGCCGCTGAACTGAAAAAGGGCGGGGTGCACAGAAGGGCATTCAGAGACTGAACACGAGCAAATGGGGGAAAAAAAGGCATCACTTTTACGGGCGACCGGGTGCTGTGATGCCCTGCTCTGCGTATCGTTTACAAAAATGATGGTTATCAATGCTCTTAGAATGCAGCCTATTCATGGATCTGATTCCCCAGCCTTTCACTCAAATGGCGTGCTCAGATTTTACCTGGCAAAGAAAACTCAGGCTTAAATCATACATTTCCCTGCCCCCTCCCCCTCTCCCTGAGCTTAACTGGGACCATATGGCGAAGCAAATGACTTCATTATTCTGTTTTTCACATTGTAAATGTCATACTGTAAGGTATGTCCTTTCTTCCTTTTCAGCTGACAGACATTTTGATGTGATATATCGGTGTTGGTCATTGGATAATGAGGCACATTTGTATGAATTGTGGAGAGGCTACAAGGGTGATCGATATTAACCTGGATAGATGGCTGAAATCATGGGGTGAAACCTATTTCTAGGTCCATGGTACGAAATGATGGAAGTTTTTTTTTGGTTCAATGAGAAATCGTACAAAATAACGAACAACCTCTGCTCCAAATTTCACTGATTTCTGGAACCTGGGAGACGCTAACGATGTAGCCTCTTTTTCTCAGCTTTCTTGTAATCGTGAAGAAACTGAAGTGAATACGTCCGCCGTTACGTATCTAAATGAATGCACACAAATTCCCAAACGCACAACTTGGTGCTAGTTAGCTGTGTGTTCGGCGGCACATTCAAACCGAACCAGCACGACTCAACCACGCAGCCTATTTCCAAAGCGACGCGTCGATCACGTGTGGTAGTCAAGCTGCATTCGAGTGTTTTTGTCGAGCTGTGGCTGCAGATTATTAAGCCACACAAATAAAACACCAGCAGATGCAGGCTGAAGATTTCATAAGTGGGAAACATTCATTTTAGCTCCAGTCACTCCAGACTCCATTTTGCACAAAAGAATATATTTGCTCAGGCTGCAGGTTGGCCTTTCTTCCGCATTATATTAAAACAGCACTAAACAGACCAGGTTTGAGTACTGCAAATATGTATGCACCCTTCCAGTTCTCCGAAGGTGTTACCGTTATTTTTGTTTGTATCCTCAATACTTTGAATGCCTGCCAATTTACGGAAACATCAATCATGCATCTGCTTTACAGATTTTGACAGAATATTTAATTACACAAAATGACAGCCGAAATTGGTTCTTAATAAACACTGGCAGGGGAAGAGGCTGATGTATAAACTATTCAGACTGCAATCACAGCTCTTGTTTTTTGGGGTGCTGTAAATATGAGGGAGTGCGAGATAGAGAGCGAGGGAACGGGGGAAGAGAGAGAGGTTTTGCATGGTAATGCAATTTGGGTTTGTTAGATAGAGGAAAAAACATTGGCAAGCAAAAGGAGATTAAGGATATGTTGTGCTCAAAATCGAAGCTGCAACACACAGATAGGTTTACATTTAATTTAATTAGCCCCAGCAAATTAATTCTGTGTGTTTTAATCCTAAATATTTAAATTTTTCCCAATGATTTGCATGTTATTCAAAAATCTAGTACATTTGGGATACATTTTTTTTTTTTTGCTCCTTCTGGAAAGTGGAAACACATTAAAAGTAGCTGCAGTAGTAATTTGTCAATTTATGCACACAAATGTCATCAATCAACCAGTTTAATGGAAAACCCATCTCATTCTCCTACATGAAAAATGGTACGATTTTCATTTTTGATGTTGTCTCAGAATTTAGTGACTCTGCTTTAGCACATGGACCAAAGGACAATATAGTATTAAAAATATAGGCTTGTTGCATTTAAATGTATGGAGACACAGCAAGAAGTGCTCCTATTTCAAAGCCAGGAACCCTATTTTCTTCAACCCCCTGTCCAATTTGACACCTTCAAATAAATAAATAAATAAATAAAATGCACGTTTTCAGATGTGATTTAAATGCACAGTTTATCACTATGGGAAAAGGATCCAGTCTTTTGGCAAAGCTGTTGAGCGAGGGTACTATAGAGCTTCTTTCTTGACCCTGCAGACCTTGATTGTGTTTATTTATTTATTTTTTCCCAGAAAAGTCTGGTCTGGGGTTAGCAGTGCAGAGACGACCGACCGATCTCACTTTAACACACTCTGTTATCAAAGGCGCCAAGCTGTGCATGTAGAAAGATCCACCCACACATTCCTCATTTGAAAGTGCTACAAATGTGACCCCCCCCCCCTTGTCCCCCCGCAGGTTAATTTCTGCTTTCGCCACAGCACACACACTTTTCGTTTTACTTCTCCAAACCTGGAGAATGCAGGGGCATGGTTTAAGTTGTAACACAGTTCTCACTCGTGTCCCTCCCTGGAGATTAGCAGGAATTCTCCATCTAATTTATCACGGCTATATCAGCGCTGACCTCTGCACATCAAAGCTGTAACCCCCGTTACCTTGGAAACCAGGCTGGCTCTGTACGCGGCCAGGGCTTTCAGGTACTCCTTCTTGGCAGCCTCTGTTTTCCTCTTGTAACCCTGCGAGAAAAAGAAAACAAAACTGCGGTGAGAGAGAGAGAGAGAGAGAGAGAGAGAGAGCTCTCTTTTTTTCTTTACCTGGACACCATGGTACATGCCACTTGTGTCCTGCCTCTCCTCCCCCAAGGGAATATGACCTCTCCTTCACCCATTCCTACCCCCCCCCCCCCCATCTGTAAATAGTCTTATGACATCACATTTGTCTCTGAAAACCATTTCCAGTATTGCATTTCTAGTGTACTCAAAACAGCATTACCAAGTGGCCCTCTACAGCAGCACACAGAAATCCAAGTTCAACTTAACGTTGTCGACCACAGTTTTTATAATTTGTCATTAATCAAGTTGTCTCTAAGTTCTTTTAATTTTAGAAGGAAAACAACCAGTAAATGGCTCCATAAAAAGACAAGAAAAATGAGCTTTGTACCTCTCTAGGGACTTATTAAGCACTGGGGAAAAAAACAAAAAACAAGAAAATAATGGAAGCTTTTTGTTATTTTATACTGCGCTTCTGCTAAAGACGGGACATATCTGCCCATTTAGGCCTTTATAAAAAGAATGGACAGGGAATACATAAAGCACCCTGCTTTTTAAACATACCCCTACTGAGAAATATCCTTGCCTAAAGTAAATTGTGAATCCTTTTATCGAGTAATTCTGATTCTATGTGAGCATGAGTCTTTTATCAGGGAAAGAGAAAGCGAGCGAGAGAGGGCGGGAGAGAGGGAGAGGGACAGAGTGAGAGAGAGAGAGATGAAGGAGGAGCGTGCAAAGGGTGATGTTGATCTTTTTTTTTTGTCATATACTCGGGCACAAAAAAAAAACAGGTATTAATATTTTCAAATAAAACCCGTGACCTTAAACTCTCTCCATTTAAATATTGATAGAGGCTGCGCTGCCTTTTTAATGAACTCAAAAGTACTCCCAGCGGTTTTAATTTCAAATTAATTTAACACAGCTAATGATTCACCGAATGGCGGACATTTTTTAAAATAAATTACCATGCCTAAGGATTTCTAATTATTCCAAAGTGAGTGGATTCATTAGCAATTGAAGACGTCGGAGGCTGCAGGTTGGGGATGCATTAAAAATAACCAAGCCGCAGTGAGCATATGCCGTGGTCCTAATCCTGACATCGGGGTGTCCCCGCAGAATTAGCCGGTAATTGTACCTTAATGAAATGTTCTTGTTTGATAACCGGTTAATTATGGAAGACAATAACTCCGAAGCTCGCTGACACATGCTGAGCAATTACTGCGGCCTGCGAGGGATGTCACAGAAGCGCGCGACTGCGGCAGGTATTCTCCGCCGAAGCGGCTGACTTCGCCAAAAACTGTCGAGGTTTAGGAAAGGGGGGGGGGGGTTCCGTTTTTCAGGTGAGGTCATTCTTCTCGCTTAAACGCAGCAGGGACTGTGGAGGCGCGCCGTGTAAGAGTTCCCGACCGAGCAGCGACGGTCGGACCCGCACCCGCACCCACGCTCCGTTTGGACCACCCGGCCCGTTTTAGAACACGCGGGCTTCGCCACCTTCCTTCGTGGGGGAACTTCGCTCAGTTCCCCTCTGGGTTTCTGTGAAACAGTGCCGGGGTCAGAGAGTGAGAGCGGAGGCTGAGCAGGGGTGATGTCAGAGCGGAAAGTCCAGGTCCCCAGGGAATTTATGACATCAGTAAAAAAAAAAGTAGAAGACAACCTCAGAAGTGCTTTTTTCCCCCAAAAAAAGTGTAATGCTTCACTTCCTGAACTAAGAATCCTGAATCCATGACCACGCAAACCACTGGACTGCATCTCCATTAGTTTCTGTAGCTACAAATACGCTAACATCAACAATGGCAGAGATGCATCACGCAAGGCCCATACAGGGAGCAACTATAACCATGATGTTACTAACAACACATTCAAAACATATACCCAGCCCTGACTAGTCAAGCGAAATTAAATTCCTAAATCAAAGGGCTTTTATTATGTAAAATAGTGTTACGGTGTCTTCTTTCTTGCATCACAGGAAAACGAGAGGCAGGCAGCTTCACGGGCAGCCGAACTGAACATGGTTTGAGAAGCCCCGCTGAAGACGGGAGGGTCCTGCTGATGGTCGGCATGGTGATGGGGAATGGAGTCGTTTGTGTGGATTGCAGGAGCGCGATCGTATTTCCAGCACGGTGCGACGGGCGTGGCAGCACGGGGAAAAGCATGGTGGCAGGGAGTCGCGAACTGGCAACTCGGGATAAGGACTTCCTGCCAAATAAAAGGATCACCGCGGGTGACGTTTGTCGAGTGCAACACAAGTCCGATAGCACCTGCTCCAGCTCCGTACGTTATTCAGATTCTCACCGAGGTGTACGTGTGCGCATGTAATAGCACGCACAGAAGTCAACGTTTAGCGTTACGTATTTCCGTTCTCTTAGCTATCACACAGTAAACACGCTATAATGCTAAAAATGCTCAACATACGCACACTGGAATGTCAGTATAGGAGATCATATTTTTCTTTTCGGACACGGTGTTTGTCTCTGTATACATAACAGAATGGCTCTTTGCTCCTAATTGCATTAAATTGCTAATTATAAAAAAAGGGTGCAGTGCACACAGGGTTGCCTCTGATGGATCTCAATAGTGGATGAATTCCAAGGTAGATGCTCGATGTTGGCCTTGAATTATAATTTCCACTGCAATTTTATAAATGCGCGTGCTGTTCCCCACCTCTGCAATAGAAGGACTCCTCACCAAATGGCCCTTATTTGGCCATTAGGCAAATAAAACCAGGCTAATTTCAAAATGATTTATGGTCCTGTAACCAATTCTTGGATAATGGAGGTCTGGTACACACTCAAAAACGCATTTTGCCGTGCACCTCTCTCTCCTAATTGACGGCACACCCAGATGGGCATTTGGTGTCAATGATGATTTTTATAAACTGCATTTCTGTTCTTAATTAAATTGAAATAGAACAAGTTCCATATACTGCGGGATATATTTTCGTGTATGGTTTCATCACATTCCAAGGAAGGCTAGCAAAGACAAAAAAAATCTATTTTAATTATTTTTTACCTCTATGTCATATATGAAATTAATGAATAGCCTTTTCTAATGATATTTTTCAGGTGAGTGTTGCATAAACTTTAATGCTGAAAGTTTGCATAAGGAAATAAATTTCAAGCATAACTGAAGTGATTCCCCTGTAGGCGTATGTATTTTATATTTCAGAGTGACACCTTCCAACTAAAGCTTATCTCAAAAAAAGGGTACTATATATGCTTTAGGACCCATTGTTATACATGGCCCTTGTGTCTACTAAAGGATAATCCAAGCCATATCCTGCTCATATGAAAACATTTTAAAAACAGTTGATTCTACTACATTTAGGGAATGTGCGTAAAGCATGGAAATGTATTCAAATCATACGGGGATGGCACTAATTACAATATGCACTATGTGTTGTATTCATGAATCCATGTTAACAAAATATTGCACAGACCAAAGGCTAATTGGGGAGAAGCACTTATGAGCTTCATCAGGTTCATATTGGTAAGGTCTGGCTGTTAGACCAGGTGTTCATTAAAATGTCTGAGGTGTTGCCAGCCAACAGAAAGAGGTGGGAACCTCCTGGACCAGCTCCTTCTGCTCTGAATCTGAGGTGTCTGGTGTAGGGATCTGCAATGTGTGGCTGTGTCTAAAGTCACATCCATTCTTCAGCCAGGACCACTTTACATGACAAGTGTTTGTTGTGTCACATCTAATGACACCTCCTCAGGAAACAAAATTAAGAGTTGCGAAGGCACACACTACTTTTCTTTTACAAAACCTTTAATTCTTCTTCTTTTTATTATTATTATTATTATTATTATTATTATTATCCTATTACTAATACTTTTACATTTTTTTGGACCTAACTCTTTTAACTGTTTTTTTAGCTAGACTTATCAAATTGCCCAACCTTAAATCAGTACACTTTCAGAAATAAAGGTACAGTGCAGATACATTTTTGTTTTTTTGATATGTAAAATGTAAAAAAAGCTACAAATTAATTATTAAACCCATGGCTATAATTATGGTACATCCCAGTGACAAGCATTGTACCTTTTGTGTACCTGTTTTTCTCAGTGTAGTTTGCTACACCTCAACTGAGGAGTATTCCCTCTGAGGGAAAGCCACCTGCAATTAGTGGCCTGCATATTTGGGACGCAAAAATTGCACCCTCAAAAGGACACACCGCATTTCTGCATTGTTATTCTGTTGCAGGGGTCCTCGGCAGAGAAGGGGTTAAGAGATGGGGAAAAAAAACAATAACAGCATTTCCTGAACAGATGTCCTTGAGGCAAATTCAAGGGCGAGGCAATTGCTAATCTTGTATTCTCAGCATGATCAAATCACCAGGCAACAGATATAAATAAAAAGACAGGAAATGAGGAATTCACATTCACTGGTGTCAGGAGCAAAATGAAGATTCATTGTGAACGGCCGACTGTGAGAGGGAAAAATTAACTGCAGAGGAGAACACACAGCCTCCAAACCTCTGCAGTGGAATAGGTTTGGAAATAATAAAAATAGATAAATAAATAAAATAAATAAAACATCTGAGTACATTAATATGGCCAGGCTGCACTTTGTCAAAGAGTCAGGTTATTTTATTTGACACGCAGATGGCTTATTAGAGCAGATACCTTCCAAGCATGCATTTCCATAAGACTTCAGCTGCACGTGTCTGCTTGCTATTCCACTCATTGAACCTGGCTAATTGTCTCTGCCGTCATTAGGAACTGCGACTTTTCCCTTTGGCTTTCATTAAGAAAATATGACCCTCGTGCCTTAATGAGAGCCAGGAGACATAGTTTCACTTCAAACAAAAGCGAATCAACTGGTCTTTCCCAAATAAGGGAACTACCCAACAATGAGAGCATTCATCCAAAATAAATATGGTCTCGCAGGAATGTAACATTTTGTTTGCCACCAAGCTGAGTTTTTACACTTAACACCTTTTTTTCCCGTATGCCTGTCAATCGGATGTGATCAGCTTGTCCCGCCTTCATTACCGCCATTCCCTGAAGCGAAGCCAGTTTGAGCGCAGAAATGCAGTCGCCACATTGCGCTACATTAGCGCATCCTTGTAGCTTGCACGTTTAGTCACAAATTAATCGGTGCATTCATAGTGAATGCACTATTATTCACGGAAACATTGGCTAAAAATTCACCTACCCACCTCTGCAGACTGTTCCCAAACACTAGCTCTCAAACGCTCCCGATGCATAACAGCTATAGAACTCGAGTCTCACAATTTAAGATAGGCTTTGTTTTGTTTACTTAATTAAAGGTAATTAAAGCCCAATAATTAATCCATTTGATTAATGAATAGTTATTTTGTGTTGGGTTGATTATTATCTATCATCATATAAACACGTAATATTTCACTTGCTTCTGGTGTGATGATAAATAGTTATAATGACACATAATTGCTATTAAACCACTGCCTGCTCAGTTCTGGTACAAATAGATATTTGCACTTGGGTGTTGTTTGCCATAATAAGAATGGGAGTTGCTTTGGGTGAAAGCATCCCCAAAGGAAATAAGGGAAATGTAATAACAGAAACCAGGTAGAATGGCTATACTATACTATTATACTCGTGCTCTTTCAGCTAAGGATCTAGCTCATCATATAGCAATAGTTGCTAGGGTCCAATGCACAGGTGTCAAACTCCAGTCCAGTGTCTGTCGGTTTTTGTGTTTCATTTAAGTCACTGATTGGCTAAGGAATCCACACGCCTTGTTCTCAAGGCCTTAATTGGCGGCCGATTGAATGGAAACCACAAAAACCCACAGACACCCCCCTCGGGATTCAGTTTGACACCCCTGGTCTTACGAAAGTCAAAGCAGGGGGGAGGAAGAGGGCGTTTCTCACCTGTTTCTGCTCCTCCCCCAGGCTGTCCCACATGGAGGCCACGATCTTGGAGACGTCCCCGAAGGTGGCGTTGGGGTTCTGGCCCTTGATGGCGGCCTGCGTGTCCCTGAAGAAGAGCGCGTAGGCCGAGACGGGCTTCTGCGGCTCGTTGGGGTCCTTCTTCTTCTTCTTCTTCTGGGGCTTGGGCTTCTTGATCATCTCCGATGAAGGCCGTTTCTCCCCGGCGATCTGGTGAGTCAGAGAGGAATGAGAGAAACTAAGCCACCGCTAGTCTAAAGTTTGTCCTCGCTAAAACAGCGTGTTGGAGCTGGGTTCCATCACTATCTGCCATGAACTTTGATGAGGTTAACTAAATGCAGGCGTCTTGATCAACATTGTTTGGTGATTTCAGAATTCACCAAAATTAACTCGCTAAATATTGATTGTGAAGAACAGCCAACACTTGTATTTCTTTTTTTAGTCAGGTTAAAAAAACATGTTGATTGAATTCAGTCCAAAGTATTGGACAAATGTTGATTGAATCCAGGCTGTGGTAAGCTGCAAATGGAAGCCATCTGTTCAATTAGACAAAGCAGGGTAAGGATGATAAACAGCCGCCTATATTGCTTTACCCTCATTATGAGCGACTAATTTATGCAACTTTATTAAGGTTTATCCTTTTTTTGCACATTGCCTTTTCTTTTTCCACAATTGTTTGCACTGGTCACTAATATGAAACAAAGAAATCCTTTCTGAGATCCATTACTCTAATTTAAGGACCAATGGCATTTTGGTTGCATTTAACAGATGCCTGAATGTGGTGAGTTAAATAAATCTGCTACAAGTGATTTGTCTGAGGATTTATGATTCTCGTACTTGAAAAATGAACTGGCCACATGCGACCTCAGAGATATTCAAAGTATAATGACCTCCTCTGATGTCACCCAGATGTGAATCATATCTGCTCACATCTACGCGTATGGAAGGTCACAATTTTGTCTCAATAAAAGCAGAATTGCACATAGGATTTCTCAAAGATCAAAGAGCAGAATTTTGCAGAGCAATAGGCCTTTCTTTGGGGCCTTGCTACCCATTGGTTAAAACCAATGTGTTCAAGCTACCACTGAAAACTATGATAGTCAGCACACAGACAATGTGTAAAGGCCATTTGAACAAAGTAAAATTTGGATTTCATATATTTTGCTTGTAGACAAATGTACAAATAAAGATAAGTCCATTATTTACAGAATAGCAGGGTGGCTGACTGTTATAAACTTAAAACAGGAAGATACCAAAAATATTTACATTTAAGCTGTCAATAAATTTGAGCTGTCGTATCAAGCTAATATTAGCCCACAGTACTGTTCATAACACATACTCCCCAAGTTTTTTTACTGTTTGTTTCAGCTGTGTAAATTGAAGGCAAAAGCCAAACCATCAGAACCCTTAATTCTGTCATTTACAGTAGGTGCCCAGAAATGCAGGTGAACTAAATTGAAGAATGGCAGCTAAAAACATAATTGTACATCACCAACAGACCGGGTTTGAAAATGCAAACACTGCATAGAGGTCTGTCTATTATGAGTATACTGCACATGCATATTTTGTCTCAGTTTTTTATTTTTTTTTAAACATATGTACATATTTTGGTGAAAAGCTACAGAGCTGCCAAAAGAGGCATCCTTTTCATTGCCTTAATGATGACTGCTTCTTGGCTTTCAGCTATAAAATCCACAGCTTTCTATAGACAATACTTCAAATTATAGATTTGGGGAATTCAGAACTCATCTGCACCTGCAAGCAATGTGCTGGAGTCAGGGAGGGAGAGAGTGTGAGAGAGGGAGAGAAGCAGAGGGAGAGAGAAAGAGAGGGAGAGAGGAAGAGGCAGAGGGAGAGGGAGAGAGAAAGAGAGGGAGAAGGAGAGGGAGAGAGAGACAGACAGAGGGGAGAGATACTCTTCAATAAACACTCAGCTCAAAATAAAATTTTGAAAAGTTAAGAGCTGTGGAAACGTAAGTGAATCAAAGTGACAGACAGTTGCCTCGGGGACAAAGAAATATCTTAAGAAACATAATACGGTGTATTCCTAGAAACAGTAGGACACAGTAAAAGCTAAAAGATATCTCAGCGCCAATGCTGGCCTTGAGGAGGTAGGATGACCCACAACACACACACACACACACACACACACAAAAATCAAAACCTACACACGATGCAGTGCAGCAAGAATCAGACATACCAAGCAGAGGCCATTCCTTTCTTTTCAGCAACAGCTAATTGGCCGCAATGGCATTTTTTGAAAAGCTAAGGTGCGGAAAAGGGTAATGGTAACATCACCAATAAAGAGTCATTTTCTGGGCTGAAACACATCTGCTTGCTATTCAGGGCCTATCCACGGTGTCCTTCAATAGACAGTTGGATCTGTTTTCCGACTATCGTTTTAGTGTTCTCGAGGGTACAGTGATGTGAACACATGCTTCACCTCTGCGTCCCTCCTCACATTCAAGAGGTCAGTCCAAGAACAGAAAGGCATTATATCATTCAGGTTACAATGCATCCTTTAGGGGTTTAAAAGTGTACTAAATCATACATATTTGAAACGTGAATGCATGTTAATAGTAGACACACAGCTGTGAAACTACACTACATGGCCAAAAGTACGTGGACACCTGATTTCCAGCATCTCATCCAAAATTATGAGCATTAATATGGAGCTGATCTACCCTTTGCTCCTATAACAACCTCCTCTCTGCTGGGAAGGCTTTATACTAGATGTAGGGATTCGCTTCCATTCAGCCAGAAGAGCATTAGTGAGGTCGGGCACTGATTGGGCGATTAGGCCTGGCTCGCAGTCCGCTTTCCAGTTGATCCCAAAGGTGTTGGATGGGGTAGAGTTCAGTGTTCTGCAGGCCAGTCAAGTTCTTCCACACCATTCTCTCAACAAAACCATTTCTGTATGGGTATCGCTGTGTGCCCGGGGGCACCGTTATGCTGAAACAAGAAAGGGCCTTCCCCGAACTGTTGGGGAAGAACAGAATCATCTAGAATGTGATTGTACGCTGTCACATTAAGATTTGTCTATACTGGAACCAAGGGGTCTAGTCCAAGCCATGAAAAACAGCCCCAGACCAAGGGGTGTCCAGATACTTTTGGTCATATTAATATGAGCAATATGACCAAATAAACCTGGCCACAATTCTGTGTACAGTAAAGCTTGCACAGTATCAAACCACACACAACATAAGCCTTTTATGGAAATTGCTCCTCTGTTGCCTGGAAGATGTAAAAGAGCACATAAAACATTCCTAGAAAAAGCACTAAAATATTCAGTTTAAAATTGATTGCTTAATGCAAGCTGGCCTGTACTGGCTTCAATAACATCCCATTAGAATCAGTTCTACACGAGTTGATCTCGTCTTTGGTGAACTTGGGGAAATGTGTTCCTTTTCTAAAGCACTGATACATTAAAAAAAAAAAAAGAACCAATTTCATTATTTAAGAGGGTGGAAATGGACCTACATTTATTCAATGGCACATTTTCAGAAAAAAAAATTAAGTGATATTAAAAACAGCAGAGACATCGACCTCCATAGTAGGAAGGTGAGAAATCTATTTTTGATCCAAATAATCTTCTAGCACTTGCTAAAATATCATTAGATGCACGTTATGGCTGAATATCTGATAAATAATTAGGTGCTATATCATGAGGGATTTGCATGCATAAGATAAGACATATAAATACAGATTATCTCATTGCAATGACTTTGAGCGGACTTTGAGCGGATAAGGTTTGGGATAAGGCCAATTGGCAAATAACCCAACCTGTGCCCAACATAAATTCAGAACCAATTGGGCCGTCTATACAAATCTGTGACTAGATTAATCAAATATCTTTCCCCATTAGATCATGTACTCTGTCGTGGACTTAAACCGACCAATTTTAAGAACAGGGAATTAAGTTTGTAATGTAATGTAGCAGGCATCCTTTTCAAATGACAAAGTAAAAAAACATGCTGAGCTCGAACCAACGGCACTATTGTCCCCCCCCCCGCATACCTCCTAATTCACTGTGGCTGAAGGCCGGGGACTCGTCTTCGAGAGGGCAGCGATGGAAAAACTCCATTACCGCTCTCTCTAAGGGGCTCTTTCCGATTGGCAATCCATTACCGTATTGCTTCCGCCCTCATTAAACCAGGCATGGCTTCGCACGTGTCGCGTGTGCATTATATTTTATACTAGATACTACATGGAGGGAGAGGGTCAATTTTTTATAACCAAAAAAAGTTGAATACAGGAGATGTGTAAGGTCAAGTTCTGTCACCAGAACATGGGACATAGGGAACATTAGTAACAGGTAAATTATCGCATTGATATCTCAGTGTTGTCAATCACACATAGTGGTCAATCCAGGGAACATCTTGCCAGGTCATGGAGTAAAGGAAAAGTTCCACGGAGTTACATGACTTAATGATATAACTTGCTAATATGAATATAACGTTTATGTTTGTAATACACCCAATAAAGATATATTGCTGAGTATGGCATATATCATATCAGAAAATACAGAAATGATTCCTTTTAAATCAGTAGCTGACTCGTTGCAACACGGGAAAATAAAGGTCAAAATTCACCAGCCACAGACCGCTTCGTACACCGTTTTCTCGGAAGCCACAGAAACAGCCATTTCCAGCGACGGCGAAACCCTTTCCTCTCCCGCCCATTTCTCACTCTCCAGTAACGACTTTTATTGCATTTTTGGAGTGCGCAGTTTCATTAAAAAATAATCAGCTTCTACTTTTATGCAATGAGGCAAAAAGTGTTTGAAATGACATCTGTTCTCTCCCCGCTTTGATGTGAACGCTGAATAAATTGGACGGGGGGCTAATGGAAAGACACACCGAAAGGGGAAATAATAATCGCTCGTGTTTCTGTATCGCCGGGCACATTGCGACGCGGTGCCCGCCAGGAAAGGAAAACACTGTTTTCTGAAAACGTGCCATTCTCAGCCCAACGCTCGCATACACACGTTGCTGAATGTAAAACAAAATTTTTTATAACAAAACTATATACTTAGGCAGGAATTATGCAGGATTCAATTATGCAGATTGTTTTGATTATTTCATTCCCTCGGACACAGTAAAACTAATCGGTGAGACATTTTGCTGGTGGTGAATTTCAGTGTTCTTTGTTGAGTGGATATGCACAAATTAAACAAATTTAATTCAAAGCGAAAAATGATCGGTACAGTACAAGCAAATGTGCTGTGCGGTGCACGTAGAGACCACAAAACAAGTTGCATTTTCAGCATCCCTTTGCTACATGCTGTTCCTCTGGACTGGATGTATTGTGGTAGTAGTACTTAAACAACACTGACACGACCACTTAGAGTTGGTTCAGAGAGAAAGAAAATACAAAAAAAAATGCAGAGAAGGCTGTTCGTCTGGACGTTCTGAACGTGCGAAACTAGCGGCCTTGGACTTGCCGTGCGCTTGCTGCTGTACTTCGCCCTAGGAAAGCAGAAATATCTGTTTCTGCATCCAGGCGGACCTACACAGCTGCCTGGATTCAGGCGAAATGCTGATACTACCATCAGCCGGACATCAGATAAGCAGAGACTCTGCCTGGCGGACAGGCCGCTCTGTGGAAAACCAGACCTGGCTGTGAAACAGTGACTCTGTTTAAATAAGGAACCGTACATCATTTACCCTTCGCTTGCCTTAACTCCACTGCATCTTTAATCGCATTTCTGTAAAGCCCTTCTGGACTGCATTTGTGTACTGAATGTATGGTTCTACACAAAGCGGCGTTTATCTTTATATTACTATTATTAATATTAACAATAATAATAATAATAATATATATATTTTTTCTTTCAGCACTTATTTGCATACATTAAGGCCCCTTTTTTCCCATAACCATCCCTGTTCCACAAAGCTGTTCCAACAAGCCAACTACTGCATGCGGCCTTCAGTAAGCAGATGGTAGCGCGCGTGTAGAACAGGAGCATAATTAGCTTAGCATTGCATTTAGCATCCTCCCCAGGCATCGGCGTGCGCACACCCAGACAGTCCTACCCGGCGACGCCATGAATTGGACGCGTCGTTCCCGTGGCTTGCATAAGAGGAACGGCACTCGCTCGAACGCGTTCTCTCTCCTCAAAGGCCACGGTCGTCTTTTTTTTTTTTAGGGGGGGGGGGGGGGGGGGAGAGCGTAGTTAGGGGCGAGGCGCTGTGATAATGAAGAGGGAGCGACGGGTCGGTCCTCACCGCCGGCCTCACATTCTTTTTGACAGCCGCCCCGCCGCGCCGCTCTCCAAACAGAAGGGAGACCTGTTCCTCCGAGTCGGGGCGGTTCCCAGTAATTGGATTTTCGAGCGAGATTGGAGGAAATCAAAATAAAATTGAGGGAACGGCGCTGATTTTGAAGAGGCTCTCGAGCGACTCTCTCGTATCGCGCGGTGAGCCGACTGTGGGGAGGAGGGAGGAAAGGAAGGAAAAAAACCAAACGGGACTGCGGTGACGCGTCAGTCCGACGCGCTCTCGGCGGCGCGTGTAGCGAACACGCGTCGCGCTGCTATTGACTTGAACCGCATCGCGTTGCGCCGACTAAACGCGTACGGCTTCGGACAGGGGCAGCGACGAAAGAAACCGGCATTTCATTTTCTTTTTGCGCCCTCCGATTTCACTCTCAGGAGACATACACTAGAGGTCAGTGTGTACACAGGCCCTTCTCCGCTTGGAAAAATACAAGGATTCATCTCACTGCATTGCAGGTACCCAGACAAGATCCTCGAAACATCTGCAAAGGCCAGAGTTTGGGGGTGGAATAGACAGTGCTCTGTATGTGCAACTTGGCATTTTTGTATGTTGAAAACGTGTTTTTCATCACATGCTACATGCTACACACTATGCACACGCGTGGGGAAAATAAACCAAAATAAGGGCTTGTTTCCATGGGGCTCTGCCAGGGACGCAGGACTGACTTTTTGTTTTCTGCTACACGCAAACTGACTGAGGCAAACCTAATATGGACGTCGCGCTCTTGATTACACTTGTGTGATTTGATTCTATCCGGGCCTCAGCAGCCAATCGGAAGCCGAGAGCGGGCAGCCGGAACACTGGGAGCCCCCATTCATAAAAGACCTGCCGCGGATATTTTTCAGCGCGGCTGCTGCTCAAGACTCAAGCGTTTCAGCACGCTGCCTTAATCAGTGAAGTGGTGTTGTAAGCTGATGATGACTGTAAACAGTAACACTCGAGTCAAAAATGTCACCACAGGTGTAAAAGTTCACGAGAGGCAAATAACCAATGTTCCTTCCAAATCCTTTTTAGATTTACTGAGAGCTAAGAACTCTTTAACAGCCTTACCTAAATGGAGGCTCTGACTGACAGGTCCTCTAATTAACTTGTGTAACTGTGGTGGGCATTTTAAAGTAGAGGTTTATAAAATGGCCATCGGCACACATCTGCACATTTGCCACTTGTGCTTATATTGTAATAGTTGCCTAATACCAAAATGACAGGTATGATACATAAATATACAAATCAGCCTACTCACATGATAACTTTGTCCACTGAGAATGTGGACAAATGTTTTTGACCACTATGGTCTACTAGTCCAACAATCAGTGCTATAATTTGTAATTGTTTTCACAAAAGAACAGGGGTATAATTGTAAATACCCATACCCAAGTTAATTTCGTTCGTGTAACAAGTATAACAGGGCAAGTAGAACAAAAAAAAAGCAAAAAAAAATGACGCCATTGACAGGAATTTTAACCTGAAAAAAAATGTTCCTAATAGCCAAAACATAATTAAATCTCTCGAGACACCTTTTAAAAAAAAACTAACTCCTGAATGCCTATCAGAACTAAGTGTGGTGTAATGTATTCATGACTAATGAAAGGCGAGAATGAAGTGCCAAGAATGTCAAACTGCAAAGAAACATGGAGTTTAAAGTGTGATTCGATGCAGCGATGAGTTCTGCTTTGGTTAAGTGACTAGTCAACATGCAGTATTCATTGCACGGTGCAGTCATATGAATATCTGCATATTTGCCCCTGGCTGGTCTTATGGTGGAAATCCCTACACACGCGTCCACACTCATTAATCCTCTGGAATTTACGAGAGGTTGTATCCTCATGGGTTGTCCAGGAATTCTCATGTACTGCCGTCTCAAACTTAAAAAAATCATAATTAAATACTCAGACTGACCATTTCACATACGTTACTTATGAATTAATTCAGGTGTTCCCAAGAAACCTGTGATTTCTTGTTTATTTGACCTTTTAAGGGTCAGGAATGCAATCACGGCTGAGGTGACACAAACCAGCTCCTCTCCCAAGCGCGCCCGTCCCCCAACAGCCCCCTCACCGAACACCCGGCCAGCAAACAAAACAAAACAAAAAAAAAAAAAGAAGTTTCCACACAAATACCTTTGAGTGGGAATCAGTTTCCTCTTCCTGGGCGGAGCCGGAGGGGGAGGGCGTGGCCGATTTACTTCCCGGAGGTGAGGGAGAACCGTGGGCAAGGGAGCTGAGCTGGGACAGTGCGGTCATGTGACGGGACAGTATCCTAGGCGATCTGTTTATCAGCGGGCCGCGACGGGCGCCGTCATAACGCGAGCCGTCCGGGAGAGCCATCTCCTGGATCTGGGTGAGAAAAGAAGACCAGCTTTACTAAAAAAAAATTTTTCTGTTTCCCAATTGCCTATCGTGGAGAGACACACCCCCCTCCTCTCCTCTCCTCTCCTCTCTCCTCCGTCTCGTTAGAGGGGGGAGACCAAGGAGATTCCCGGGATGGGGGGGAGAAATGAGATCTGCGCCCCCAGACGGCCCACTGGTCCCACTGTGCACCCCTCGGCTGGTCAGACTTGCCCCGGTTCTCGCGCTCTCCTCAGGGATGGAAATCGTGCCGAGGCCTCCTCCTCCCGGCTCCTCCCGCGGTCACGGTCACGGTCATGGTCGTGCCCCCTCAACTTTTTAATAACGCCCAAACTAAGCAACTCCAAAACAACTGGCTAGCTACATGGCAGCATCACTGCTTAGTGCAGGTATTTCAGTGGTCATACACAGCCAAATCGCCAACGCCAAAGTGTTTTCAGAACGGCAGTTTGGAAAAATGGCAATGAATTTTTGCCATTTCCGGCAAGTAACGCATTACACATGTTGAATTCCTGAACACTCCTTTTCCTCCCACACCTCCTGTTCCTACTCATTTCTAAGGATGCATTCACCAGAAAGTGCCCAAAAATAAAACAACCACTTTGAAAAGGGGTGTAACACTCCCATCTGCTGATGACAAGCTTAAAAAACGCAATGCTGTCAATTTTCGGTGAGTGCATTCCTTGTCTGTCTAATTTAAAGGTGCACAGTCGTGTTACTGCGAACGCTGATTGGCTAGTGCTGGCTATATAGCTGTTCGTTGTCCAGAAGTATTCTGTTAGATAGGATCTTTCTCTGGACCTACCTGAAGCAGTGATTAAGCTTATCTTGCCTAGAGGTAAATTAATTATAAATGACCAGGTTGTGTTCTGTCAAGGAAAAAATTCTTAATCATATCTTTTGACCGCTGCCTCTTTTAAAAGGTTCAAAGGGGCACTGTTCGAAAGGTTTTCCTGAACTAAAGAAGTAATAATGGTTAACTATTTATGGACACTATCCTTTACTCCTTTGTGTTTAACTGTGACTTAGAAGCAAACACAAGCATTAAACCTTTTCTTTGCAAGCTAAATGAGCTGCTTTTTACTGATTGCTGACCCCGTTTGTGAAGAGAAAACAAAAAAAAACAACATAATTATGGCTTTAATCGTCAGTCAGCTGAGGGCCGTTGATTGAGTCTCCAGATGCCGTCTTGTTTCTGTTGCTCTTATCACATCTGACGTTATGTTTAGACGGCTGCGTCAAAACACGGCTCTATAATTCGTTTGCCGTTCGGACTGAGGAGACGACGTTCGCATTCGCGCTAGCGCAAACGAGACCGGCCCTTTCAGCGGCCGCCGCGGTATCCGCCGACGCGGCGTGGCCGGGCGAACGAGCGGGGATCACAGAGCTGCACGCCGCCATTTGTTAATCGAGCGCAAACGTTCGTAAGTTAAAGAAAAATAAAAAATAAAAAATCGAATCAGATTAACGTTTTGCTAACAAGATCAGGTTGCAGGGCCCCAGTAGATCCGATCTTAATAAACGGCAGTGAAGCATGTGTGCAGCAGACCTGGCTGTACAGTCATGATAATTGGCCCCGGTGGGTTTCTGGAATAAAATGCAGTGTAATGATGTGGGGGGGGCGGGGACTGAACTGTTATTAGCCCGAATACATGCACAGTGCATTACGTTGGTGCTCCCATCACCGTTTGGCAACAAAACGCTGGCTCAACAAAAGGTGTTAGAACACCAAATGACCCTGCAGCATTTACATCGCCCCCCCCCCCCACACACACACCCCCTCGATTAAAAAAAATATTTAAAAGGCCCAAATAACTAAATAACTCAAAACACTGTCACTCTAATTCCCCAGCACACTTTGCATTTTTTGGGTGGACTTGCCCTTTAAGGGACCACTCAAACCTCAAAGCAGCGAAAAACCAATTAATCAAACATGAATGGGCTATCATAGCAAGAGCTGGGCTATTTCCATAGCAACAGCCTCGGGGTAAAAGCCTCACCCTTAAGTCTGAACACACAACGTTTCTTCACAAACAGCACAGAAGGCCGGGGTTGCGGAGCAAGACTCTGCGTAAGGAGCCCAAAAAAATGCCGAGGGGACATTTTTCACAAACCGAGGCTCTGCTTATTTTCTTATTTTTTTTCTTCTCTAGGCTCCTTGGGTAAAGCACATTTTTTGGAGAAATGAATTATGAATGCGCGAATATGCTTATTGTTCAATCATGATTACAGTAGCTATTTTTTCCCCCTCTGTCACTTCCATCAGAGAACACACACTGTTATGCATTGGCATCTGTCTCTACCTCTAGTAATATTCTATAGTTTTCTCATTAGTCTAGAGTATTAGTTGGGAATAAAATCACATCACTGCTATTAATAATAATAATACATAACAAATAACATTGAACATCATAATCATCATCATCAACAACAACATCATCATCATCATCAGTTTAAGCAAAACCGCCTTAGCCAACCAAGACGATGCGCGGTGACCTTCACCGGAACTGAACATTAGCGACTTGCGTACGTCAGTCACGTTTAACGGCTGTAGACCGGAACTCGGGAACATCGAAGAAGGCCGGCGGTCCTGCCGCTGTACGGTAAAGGCGCACACCTACACAAAAACACGGTTCGCTCTGACGAGCAGCCGATCCCCCGCCTCCGCTTTCAATTCAGTTCCCGTCTGTCCTCGCGAAACGCAATAAAAGGCCAGCTTTATAAACAGGGCTTAAATGTCGGCGGACCGTGCCGCGTTTGCGTGGTGATGTGCGATGCGCGATGCGCGTACGCTGCAAGCCCTCGCCGTTCTCTCTTTGCGAACCCGGTTCGCGAACATAAATGTGATATCCCTAATGACAGGAAAAACAACATTCGCGTTTAGTGTCTCACTTTGACTAAAGATCGTGTCGTGTTAGTCAGAAATCACGTTGAAATGGGCTAATTGTTTTCTTACAGCAGAGACAGAAAAAGCGAGAGAGAGAGAGAGAGAGAGAGAGAGAGAGGCCATTAACAGTACCGTATTTTAGCAGTTAATCACATGATGTGACTGCTGTATAAACATTATGAAAAGATAGTAAAAAAAAGGTTGGTGGTTGCCATAGGTACTGTATTCTATTGTTTAATGGTGTCACCTCCTGAGGTTGGGGTGGGGGAAGCTAACATGCTGTATTAGCTTTATTTAGCTCCTAGCGCTTCTCTTTCAGAGGCCAAGAGGTAACGGAGGACAAATTTATATGGCCCGCAAAAAGGCTTCCACTTTTCTTTTGTCTTTTTGCTCACTTTACGTTTCTCTCTTCTTGCCTACCGAGAAAGTCGGCCTTCATTTTGAGCTGCAGGTGATATACTTTCAGCGTGATGTAGGGGGCACGCGCTTACAAGCTGGCATGCGTGTGCACATGCAGAAACGCACACTGTCACAACAGTGTGTACACACCGGTCTCATACACACAGTCACACATGCACTCACAGTTTTAACACACCCACGCAAGCATACAATCTCTCTCTCTCTGTCTCTTTCTCTCTGTCTCTGTGTCACAAACACACACACATATACACAAACATGAACACACACACACTGTAGATACACAAACACACACACATACACATAAACATGCACACACACACACGCACGGAATACAAAGTGTAGTTTTATCTTTTATCAGGACATCTGTTCTGTTTGGTTTATTGCTAAGGAATGAGTACTGAAGTGTACAGACTGTACATACAGTCAATTACTTCCCCTTCCACAAGAGAGAAATATAAACATACAGCAGATAGTGGTTATGCTTTATTGGAAATGCAGTATTATCACCTAAATGCAATAAAACCCACACAAAAAAAATCCTAACTTGGCGAAAACACAGCAACGGCCTTCCTAAATTCCTTTAGCATGTTTCGAATATCCGAAAACATTCACAATAAATATGTCTTTGGATCACACATGTATGTGATTGCCAAATACAAGTGCAAATTTCAGATTTTAAATGGGTAGGGACAGCACACGGTTGGCTTAAATGAAATCTGAATGAAACATACAAGGCTCTGTCAATGATTTTGTGACATTTATTTTTAATAGAAAAATATGCCTTGTGTTTGTGAGATACACACTATATTGATCTCCATTTCTTTACAACTACCCAGAACAGAATTGCATTTATCTCAATCTTCTAAAAGCAATAAAAAAGAATGAAATAAGAGTACTGACAAATACACACACACACACACAAACACACACGAACACACACAGACACACCTGCAAATTTTGCTCCTTGTTACATTTACCATGTCTCAATGCAATCTTGGAGATGTTATTCAAATGAAAGTCGAATAACAAAGGCTTTCCAATTACATACTGCTTCTGTGTGTGCAAGATGAGGTATCAGAGAGTTCTTGTTCTGTGGTCCTCCTGACCTTAAGACTGAAATGGTTTCAATCTCGGCTAAGATTGCCTGCAGCGTTTGATTCACCAGAAGAGATTCAGAAAGCTCGGAGGGCGATGCTATTACAGCCTGGACAACAACAGAATGAGATGGCCACAAGATCGCACATATTTCACCCGTGCTCTTTCTCACAATTATGCGGCTGAAAGCGTATACCACCCGCTTCAGAATCGCAGGCGTGCGTCATCGCGGACACGACAGCACTCCCGCGAATCTCATGATCTGCGATAATCAACCGCTCATCGACACGGTTTCATGCATGAGCGGAGTGTATGACTAAACCAGGCGTACCCAACCCTGTTCCTGGAGATCCACCGTCCTGTAGGTTTTCACACCGACCCTAACAAAGCAGACATCATTCAACGGCTGGAGAGCTCACCGAGCTGCTAATTAGTACAATCGGGTGTGCCAATTTAGGGTTGAAATGAAAACCTACAGGATGGTAGATCTCCAGGAACAGGGTTACCACTGGACTAGAGAGTATGGTCATGAGCTCAAGGTCTTTCAGACTCAAATTCAGCCGAAGCTGTGGGGGTGGGGGGGTTTGGGATGGATAGAGTGCATTAAAATTACGGTGCGCTCCTTGATGCCGCCGCTATCGTAATTAGTCCATTACCAGATGAAAGGCCTTAATGGGCGCACGGCATCGTCCCCGCGAAGCAGAAAGGGAAACGCACCCCTCACGCGTGTCACGGCTCACGCGACGAGCACGATTCTTTGGAGCGATGAAGAAAAGAGGTGCAGGTCAGCTTTGTTTTGGGTTCGCAGGGTTCCACTTTCCCTCGCTCGTATTTACCGAGCTCCGGGTTACGGCGGCGCTCAAACGTCGGTCCGGCGACGGCGGCGTTTACGCTCTTTCGATGTGCCCCCAACAAACCACCCCCCACCCCCACCCCCCAACGACCATTTCGGCTCAGGACGCCCGGAGAGAAGGGATGGGAATCGGAGAATGAAGTCTATGCACACCCCCCCCCCCCCACCCGCCCCCCGTTTGCGAAGTAGCACCGCGTTCCCACGCACGGCTACGGCACCGGCGATTAGTCCCGCGCGGCACTCCGGCGGATTACATGGGGGATGACCGCGGCAAAGCCGCCACAGTACGTGCCTTCCCTGCGCTCCGCCATGTCTCTGTGAAAGAGCGGCGGCGGCGGCGGCGGCTAACGCGGAGCGGGAGGCCGGGTTAGGACACGCCTTCACAGCGAGGAGAGGCCCGCGGTGGACGCACACCTGTTCTCAGCACTGCTTCGCAACACCAATCATCCATTCTGTGGAGACCAGGTCCAAGGAAGAGGAAGGACGCCTGGAAAGTGCCCGGCACAGTGTCAGCGTCATTAGAGGAGGGAATCACGTTTTTGCGGTAAACACCTGGGCAAAATCTGAGGCTATTTTATTTCCCGGGGCAAGTTTTAGTTTAATGTATCCTCAGAAACTTACTTGGCCTGGTTCGATTAAGAAACCGTCACAGCAAAATGCTGACTAAAGCTCCCATTAAAAACGGCACAAGGTTCCAGCCCTTCTGAAATGGGTGGGGAAACCCTGTGTTTTTTTTTTTTTTGTATTCCACTTCGGTTTACATGTGGAGAGGCATGCAGATCCGCTAAACGGTACCAGCGGTGCAGAGAGAATCCCGGAGAAAGCGGGAGGCGGTGTGGGAGTGGGGGGGGGAGTGAGGGGGGGGGGGGGGGGGGGATGCCAAGTAGCCCCCACGTCCCCCGGATTGGAGACATCTTGTCGAGAGTAATAGCCGCCTCGCGCAGGTTCACAGTTGCTATTGTAAAATCACGGAGCGTTTAATTGAAACAAATGACTATAATAATAGAACATTATCCCTGCGGGCTCCGAGCCGTGACAGCCTTAATTATCGCCGCGCTGAAGACCCGCGATGCCCGATCCCGCCACGGAAAGGGCCAAACACGTTTTAGGCGGCCGGGGAGAGCGGGCCGCCCCTCGATCGCGCCAAACCCTTCGCTCCCGCCAAAAAAAAGGGCCCCGTCTTCTCAAACGGTCCTCCTCATCCTCCTCCTCCTCCTCCTCTTCTGGTGTGCTCCATCCATCTTCCGACCCCGCCAAGATCGACTTCACCCCACAAGACTCATTTATAAAGCGCTAAGGAGCATAAATGTGAGAGGGGCTTTATAAATTAGATGCTATTTAAGGTCTCGAAGCACGCCAAGCTCACCCACTTTGGCAAAAGTCATTTTACGTCATCATACGTTCAGGAGACCTGATGGAACTGAGGTTATTTTCTCCTGAACTCTTTTGACAAAAGGCTAATATTAGATGGTAGTAATTAAAAGCAGGAGGCTGTAAATAAAAATCATTATCTATAAATGATGTGCCATGGGAGACAACCTCTGTATTAAGATATGTAGTTATTAATTATCGGGCTCTGGCAATTCGCACTCTGCCTAATGAGTGTTAGTGCAGCAAACACGTCTCATTCGCATCTCGCTGCGCCCCCGTCGTTTCCCTTCGAGGTAAAAGTCGGCCTCCCAGATTCGGTTCCTCGTTGTTTCTGCTAATCCCAGGTAGCAAGCTCGCTTTGCGTAACGTTGAAATCCCTTTGACCGCGCCACTCTAAATTATGCAGCGGCCTTAACAACTGTTGGCCAACGTAATTTAAATTACCCGTCATGAATATTCATTAACCGCAATGAACACCGACTCGTGTTTATCGTTCAATCCGTAAATGTTTAACCTTCACTGCCACGTCTTAGTTTAGACTTGATGTCCTGTTTAACCCCACACAGTAACGCATATCGCTGAGTTCAGCTATTTATATTTTTATCTTTATAGGCTGGGGCGAGAAATTCCCCTCATATTTTTCCTTGTTGATAACACCAGGCGTCTACAATGTCACATATTTTTGCAGTGAAGCAAAAACAAACTCCAGTTCGACAAACTACCTGTGTGCTGACTAACAGTAATCGTTTATTTAACACCTTTTGTTTTTCAAGCACCAAAATGCTTAAAATACAATAGTACTAATTTGGCTACATGCACTTCTTGCATGAGCCATTGTGATTTCACCCTTACGGTGTTTAGCTTTCAACCTGTATATGGTCTTTTGAGAAGAGTTTTTTATGGTCAAATTACATTTCACTTCTTTTCCAGAAGGGAAGGGAGGGAAGTGCTCCATACCGTTGCCTTTCCGAATGAGTTTTCCAGAGTAGGGAAATTGACGTGGAGCTGTATGGCCATATTTGCATAGCAGGAATTTTCAATTAAACGGAGCAGCTTGCTGGGAAAACTGTCGAGCGTAGTTTCGCCGCAGTTTTGTTGTTGTGTACAGCTCATGCACATACGGATGTTGATAGCAGTTTCCCCCTCAACCGACAACTCTGCCAACGCAAGAACATTCTTGCGGAGGCAACACTGGCGACCGAGCCCGGTTTGGCTGCGCGGCACGATCAGAAAGCTTGCCAAATTTTGTCTATCTGTTGTGGGAAATTACATTTCTCATCAACTGTCTTTTGTATATCATCGGTGGCTGTTGGACAGTCTGGACATTTGGAGCTTCTTTTTCTAGAGTTGCTGAGGGCGGAGCCTGACGCCGACGGATCGAACCCGAGTTCTAGCAAAGCGGAGGAGACTTCTGTAATGCCAAAGAACTCAAAGGGCAGAGATGTCGACTTTGCCGACGCCGGTCGTGCCCTATCAGGGAGTAACCCAGAAGTTTGGAAACAATACACAACTGAACCAAATGCAGGTACATTAAGATCCTGTTTTGCGTACAGAACCGCTTGTGAATGCAAACATCCATGTTTTGGCTTCAGTTATGTTCAGAATGACCATAAACCGTAAGTAGAACTAATGTACACTTGGTTGTAGACATTTAACGATTCTGAAAACATACTGCAGTGAAACTGGCTTAACGAAAGTTTCAGCTCCAAAGATGGGATAGGATAATGGGTTCACTCCCTGAACTACAATATTTGACCGCGTTGCTTTTGGAATCCCCCCCCCGCCCACCCCAAAAAAAAAAACCTGCCCTCGTTATGAAATGTAGACTGCAGCCTCATTTCAATATTTAAACACACCTCCCCCTCCACCAGTATCCCCCCCCCTCACCCCGCCACCCCCTCCATGTTCCTCATTAGTGGCATTGTCAGGGAAGCTGTTCTTTCAAAGACCTACATCACACGCCACCTCACCTTTTGCCAAAGACGTGATCTGAGAGCTGTCTCATGGCATGCGTTTCAAAGTGCCTCAAAAAGACAATGTAACCATGTACAGGTGTGGTGTGTGGCACAGGCAGTTAGACTGCGGCATCTGATGGGGGCATCGCTCTGTAATGGGGGGAGTGGGAGGAGTCTAGGCAAAAGCTGACTTAGTTACAATTGGCTGCTCATGGTCCATATAGAAATGGTTTTGTAGAGAATGATGTGGAAGAACTTGACTGGCCTGCCCAGAGCCCTCACCTCTACCTCATCCAATGTCTTTGGAATCAATAGGAAAGCCTACTGCGTGTCAGTCCTAATCGCCCAATCAGCGCCCGACCTCACTAATGCTCTTCTGGCTGAATGGAAGCAAATCCCTGCCGCAATGCTCCAACATCTTGTATAAAGCCTTCCCACATACTTTTGGCCATGTAGGGTATGTAACACATTAGAATGATCATAATATTGATGTAATCAAATGACATGCTGATGCTTTTTTTCTTTATTAGTACACCAGGTTTATTGCATCTGAATGTGACAAGGGAAAATCTATTTTTGCTGAGGGGAACAAGGCCTCCCCCCATGCCAAATTGGGGGCCCGCCGGTCTACATCTTCCTTTATTTGGGACAACAGGACAGTAAAAAGCAGGACAGCAGGACATTCCCGGGCGGGGCACGTGCGCACTGAAATGGAGGAGATGCTGTACATCGCTGGGAAGTGGCCGTCGCTAGGCCACGCCCATTTCTCGGAACGGTGACGTGCCGGAGGGCGGGGGGACACCCCCCAAAAAACGGTCCACGCGCGCCCGGGCGCGCGGCTTGGCGGATGACGCGACAAGGAGCGGTCCGACACAGACGGGGTTTCATTGAGTGATAAGCCGCGGAAGCCCGCGGCTAAATGTAGCATAAAACCCTATATCCTTGTAACAGTGTCCCGGGGAACGGCACATCTTATCTCCCGCAGCTGCGTCTCTTTATTTATCCTTATTTTTTTAATAGTTGGGAGCTTACGCGTTAGAGAGAGTGAAATAAAGGCGGCCCTGGCTGGTGACCGGGCTTCCTGGAGGTGCACAGCTGACACATAAGCCGTGTTTTGTTTGCCTTCGGCTGCTCGTTGGCACTCGTTAAAGCCAAGCGGAGCGGCCGCACGCAACGATAAAGGGCTCTCGAACGATAAGCGCTACACGCAAAGACTCTGTCTTAAGCGTCTGCAAGACCCACAGACAAATGCTCATTCATTCATTCATTTATTCCATAAGTTGTTTTTTTTTGTTTTTTTTTTAAACCCAGAGCCCCATGCGTTCACCAGATACATTTAGTTTTTTAGTTAGCAAAACGACGGGCAAGTGTTTGACATGTGAAGGGGCGTCAGAGGATGCCGTTGAAAAAAAAAAAAGAAAAACCTTATGACAAATGCGTTTAAAAAGATTTTAATATCTGGCCATAAAATTCTCTATTTTGAAACATGACAATAACACTGTCTGCTTTTATTTGTAATTCTGCACCACCTCAGAGCGTATATGATTAAAAAAGGAAATTAAATTCGTACCTTGCCCATTTATTAACTTAATCTTAAAGCTAATTGACTTTATTAAAAAATGAAGCTGAATTCTGCGACAGAAACGCAAAGTCCTTTTGACATAATGAAATTGAAAATAGCCATTTCTTTAAAATATTTCTTAATATACAGCTACACAGTTTTTATATCACATTGTTGCTGGAAAAAGGCCCCCTTTTCCCTAGAGATAATAAAAGAATTGAATTTTTTCTTATCGGTCATCTATTTTTTTTTCCCAGAGAAAGCTATTACTTGCTGCCTGCGGTTGCTAGGCAACAGGAAATATTAATAGCAGCTTTTATTAGCCTGGCTTTACCAGAGGAGTACTAAAATGAGGAAGTGGAAAACATGAATGTGTTACATAAATCTTTAGACCTTTCAGGGTGTGCACAAGTCTCTGTTTGTGCGATGATTTATTGCGATGATGGTTCATTTATGAGAGAAGGGGGTGTGAAATAAGAAAAAGGAACATTACCCTGAAGGACTATTTGAAAATAAATAATTGCAAAGGTGAAAAGAAAGCTGTTTAAAAACCAGAGTTCTCTTTCACAGAAATTTTATTGGCCTATTACACACAGGGAAAAAAAAAAGCTTTTCACATTTTCTCCCTGCTCTGGGAAAAGCAATATGAATAGATTCATTTCTTATGAAGCATTCCCTATAAAATGCTTTGCGTCGTGCTCTCCCATCAGCGACGGAGAAGCAATACAAACAAATACCCCTTCTGCCCGACGGCCATAGTCCCTAACTGGATTTTCACTAAAAAGGACCATTCAGAGGCCTGATATTACAGAAATCTGTTTTGCTTTCATCAAGCCCGTTTTTATTTTCATGAGTAATTTTGAATTCATAGCAAAATTTCAGTGTTACTGCAATAACTCTGCTATTTCGGCTAACTAGCTTTTGTATCGCCGCAGCCATAGGACTGTGTACTTCAGCCACTGGTTATAAATGTTCAGTTTCTGCATAACACTTGTCTTGCGATTGGTGTTGAGCAGGGCAATTAACCATGCTGCACAGTTTCTACATCTTAGAGAACAGCTAACTGTGATTTAGAAAGCAGAGGTAGCGACAGCACTCTTACCATGTTGAGGCGATTCCATGTTACATGATAATGGGATGAAAAAAAATGATGTGTGCAGTATTGGCCACAGTGCAGCTGTGAGAAGCATTTTCTTTACCTTAAGGGATGCCAGGTTTCATGTATGAATGATAGATCTCTTGATGTTTCTTCATTTTAACCTCTTCCCCTATTCGTTTGATTAAAATGTCTAAACTGGCAGGCCTACAAAACCGCAAAATAAAAACAGAGAAATCCTCGACAGCGCAGAGCCTATTAAAGGGTGAGTGGCTAAGAAGTTCAGTAGAACTAACCTTAGAACTTGAGCTTCCACTATCTTGGACAAGTGAAGAAGGAGGGCGTGATCTTTTGAGCCGAGCTAAGCAACTCCAGTTTTCCAGTTTGGTTGTTACTTTAATCACAGTGAGGACACAAGGCCCACCTGAAGCCAGCAGGCTTGAGGCCAGCATGACTTTCACTATACTGTGTACATAACTTCACATTCTTACATTGTAGATGGAGAGCTTCTGCGTCCCTGAAATCACAGTTAGAAATGTGCACATACGTGCAAAATATGTGACGTCACAAATGCGTCAAACCTATTATGGTCCATTATGCAAAAATATGCAAATTACGGGAGAGCAATGTGGTGAACGGAAACTTTAGTGCATAGAAAGCTCATTAGTTACATTGTTGTGACAGTTGGTGTGTTGAACATTGCAGACTGCGCAGTTTTAGGATGCAGTCCTGAGGTAGGAACTTTGTTCCACTCGTTACCAGAGGATCCCTGTCTAGAACAAAAATGGGTTGAATTTGTTTATAAAAATCACGTGGATTTACCTGAAAGCATTGAGAAAATCTGTGTTTGTAGTGTACATTTTACAGACTACCGCTTCCAGAACCTCGTGGAGAAAAACTGATTTTGAATCTGGACGCCGTGTCTACGGTAACCCCGGGAACCACAGCGGCAGGCCGGATCAAATTGCACATTCATAGATTGTAGCATTCTCAATGAGGGTAAAGCTGCAGAGATGCTACTAAGCAAGGGCGTAGGTTTGTATATGGACGGTAGGGACATGTCCCTACCAATATTTTGGGAGGACAGAAATGTCCCTACCAATATTTGAGCGACTCGTTCGCATTACCTTTGGAGTGAAATCACATTGGATAATTCCGGTCTTCCCTCTCAGAGGCTGTCTCCAAGACGACCAATTTAGGCATGCTAGCATTTGATTGGCTGAAAGGGAGGGGGCTATCTGAAGGCTCCCGTCATGTGCAAATATCATACCTACTCATACACCAAAAAAGCGTAAATAATAGGTAGCAAACTAACTAGCCAGTAGCCACGTTGATTTAAAATTGAAACCTGCTAGCTACCTAACGTCACCAGCCTTTCCATTGTGGAAAATAAGTAGCAAGCTAACCCTGGCTTCTATCATCTATAGGCTAGCAGTCAGGTTGCTAGCAGGAGTAAACATAAAATGGGTGGATATCTCAAATTATGAGTCTAGAAATCTTATAAAATTGTCACCATTAATGAATATTTTTGTATACAGGAAACACAGCAGCAGGCTAGAGAGGTAGAGCAGGCTGATGAGGAAACAGGTGCATCTTCAGAGTTTCAGGTGACGTCATAATTATGAACTATAGTTTGGAATTATAGGGAGGCATTAGCATTAAATTTAGTTTTAGGATTTTTAGCAAGTTGGTTTCATAAGATCCTATTCACTCAATATTTAAAGTTGCCCACAAAAATAAATGGGACCCCAAGTTTAACCATATGTTTGTATCAGTCTTATTCATAAATGCATCAAAGATATTTGCTAACAGTTTGTATCTGTTAATGACTGACGTAGGCATCTGTTTGGATTGTTTAAATAGACACCAAGACACCATCGTGAGAAAAACACAGAAAGTAGAAACAGAATAGAAAAGGAAATGAGGTAATATACTGAAACTGGCAGGCCTACCTAATATAAAAATGTTGATGTCTTTGATCTGTTATTGTGTATAGTTTGTATTTAAATGTAAATACAGATCTTAATGTAAATACAGAGCTTATATGTTAATAAACCATTTGGTTGTTAGCATTAAACAGTCCTCTTTTTATTTTTTTTTGCAGTGGTCACACACCCTCCCTAGTCATTGATTTTGTATTAGACAGTATGTGATGTGTACAGCCCCTGGGGGAGGGGGGGGGTGGGGGGGGACCAAACCTACGCCCTTGCTACTAAGCCATTGTCAGTAGTTCATTGAACATTTTTGGTGAAAAAAAACATATTAAACAAATCATTATTCAACATAAAATATTTTTTAAGGTTTTAAAATACATCTGGAGGGGTTCTTTACGGCCGCATGTAGAGAACCTGCAGGGATACCCCCACAGGCGGCTAACACCACGACGCTGTGGGAATTAAAAATGTTAATTACATTACGTTACAAGCGGAATGTGTATAATGAGAAAAAAGCCATTTAGGCTTCATCTAATTCATCCTTAAGCACGCTCGCAATCGTATCTGTGCAGTCAGACGACCTTAAGGCACTTGTTAGATATGATTTTAAGCGCGATAGCTGAGACTCGGCGATAAGATCGAAGCCGTTCGAGGGTTAAACGGCGGAGAGGTGTGGCCCTTAAGGGAAGTGCAAGGTCGACGCGTTCAGACGAGGCCCTCGCGGTGCCGCACGTCTCTCCCGCGTTCGGAGCTGCGCATGCGACGCGTGAGGGGTAGCAGGGACGCGTCAGCTGCGTTTGCGCAGCGGTGGCGTCGTGTTCCAGGGGAACCGATATCCCGGCTCGCCGCAGTGAAATCGCGCACGCGTGTGTGCTAACATGCTACTAACACGCGCACAGACGCAGACGCTCATCGTCAGTGGAGTCCCCAAGCTGAAACTGCTCATTAGCGCCTGTTTTAGGAAGCAGTTATTCGGTTACTATTTAGGTAAGGGTTAAAACACTAATTTGGATATGAACGAGAAATCACATTGAGCGTTCTTAAATGAGGACAATATTGGCCTGGTTTTCAAAGTGCATTGCTATTTATGGGTAACAATGCAGGCGAAAATAGTGGTACTGTTCTGGATTGGAAGTTCCAATTTAATCGAGTAAAGTGAATTGCAATAATGCTGAATGGTCAAATCTACAGCCAGGGAAAATTGTACGTATGTGAATGCCAGATTCGGCTCTCGACTAAACGCTTCGATTCTGCACAGTGCCTATAAATCGCTACGTATGGCTGACAAATGAACATAATGGTGGAATAAAAATACAGTTAAAGAAGGAGAGGGTGAAAAAAAAAGGTCAAGCTTGATAATGTGTGTTACTATAGGTCAAGAACTCAACGCTGCTGCCCGAATCCGACCCTGCGCTTGGGGGAGTGCTCTTCGGGATTAATTTGAAACAACTGACCATAAAGCACATGTTCCTTCATCACACCGTCCAATAAAAATAAACAATGATTTTAGGGCCTTTTTCTGCCAGACAAAGCAGGCACTGACCATGGCCGCCAAATTTATCGCATCACCCAATTCCTGTATTCACGCTACTCGTAACATATTAATTCCTTGGGTGGGGCAGGGGAGGGAGGGAGGGGGATACACAACGACTCACAAAAGGCTTGAGAAACATCCACGATGGCGGCGAGCGACCTAACGTCGAAACCTTAACAAAGATTTATACGCGCCTAAGACCCGCTCGTCCGATCCGTTCTACCTGAAGATGGAAACCGGAGGCCCTAATGCCTTCTCTGTCGTGACATTTATGATTTTAACAGGACGCACGGAGGCAAATAGCATTAGCGGGAGCCCCGTTCGTCTGAAATGGCTTTCCGCGCTACGCCGCGCCCCTCCCCGAAAGAGACGCAAGGCACGAAAACAGTGAGCGTGACAGGCCTCTAATGGACTACAAACGGCCTTCTACACAATTAGGAAAATGCAGGCAATTATGTGTTTCTATCTAAATTAGTTTGATGTCAGGGAACAAAAAATAAAATCCAATTTGCTATCCTGTGACCAAAGAAAGGCTTAGATTGTTTGGATTTATTTATTTATTTTTTTAGTATATTGTTGTTGTTTTCTCTGCTCTAATTTCCTGCCTTTTATTCGCCTTGTTATTTTGTTTACAGTATATATGCTCCTTGAAGCACAGGAAAATAGAGGGGAAAATACTGCCACATCATGGCACACAAATAATGTGCTGGTCCCGGGAGGGGGTTAGAAAACGGAGCATGAAAGCTTGCAGTGGGCCTGTGTTCGGGACGCAGAAGCGTCGTGGAAACGGAGCACCACGGAAACCCGCAGTCGCACGGACCCAAACGGCTGCGCTGATCGTTGCGCGCCCCGTCTCTGGTTGAAACGCTTTTCGCAACAGCGCCCCCCTCTGGTCTTCCTCTCCCCGCGGCCCACGCCTCTCGTTAGGCCCGGAGCCACGGCCTGTGATTTAACTGCTGCCTCCTGTTTGTGATGAGGAAAATTCTATATAATAATAATAATAATAATAATAATTTTTAAAATGATAAAGACAACTGCAGTTCTTTCATTATTAATTAATGTGCTTGAAATTTCCATTAGATTGTAAGCACAGTATTATGTGTTTTTAATACGGACTCAAACTGCATATTGATTGCTTTGAAATATGACTGCAGCCAGAATATTCGAAATGGCATTAAAATATCACCTAAATAATATGTTTGCTGTTATTTCTTCATGGAACGCTTGAATTAAGACGTTTCGTGTCCTCTTACTCTCTTTCTTTTTCAAAAGACAGAATCCAATCACACCACAGAAACAGGTCCCATGTCTCCGCTTTAGTCCTGACAGCATTTTCAAAAGGGCCTGGATTTGAACTCGTGGGTCACATGGCCGTCGCACCGTCGCCTGAATAAAAATGTCCCGGTTTGCATTCACGGAGCTCACCGCGGTAGCGCCAGCGCACGTACGTAAAAGTTTCCCCGCAAAACGGACCGTTAACCCCTGACCTATGCGGGGAGTTTTTCGTCTAATTAAGGTTTTTCCTTTTTTTCTGACTCAGGATCCAGCCAGCTCTGTTCGGTTGCCAGCTCATGAAACAAATCTCCCCGATCAAACCAGATCTTATTGCAACCCTAGACTGGCATAATACCTCATTCCCCCGCCTGTCAGGGGGAGAATGCCTGCTGGAGGACAGATGAAGTCTAATGGATTTTTTCCATTTGAAAATTTCATGTACTCTCTTTTTTTTCCACCACAACCCCCCACCTCTCTCTCTTTCTCCCTCTCCCCTCCCCCCTCCCTCTCCCCCCCTCTATCTCTTCTCCTCTCACAAACATGTGCTCTCAAATCTGAATATATGCCCTGACCTGCATATGCTATAGTAGGCACACAGCATTTGTGGAATATATTTTTAGCCGCATGTCTCGCTCGCTTTACAAAAACAAACAAATTCCAATAACGAGCGTCGTGTGCCGCCATCTTCAGGAACAAATCCGACTGCCAATTAAAACGACTTTCTGTTGCCATAGTTTGATTTTTTTTTTGTGTCTCCACAGTATCAAAATATTTGCTTCACAGATGCTGAATTCATTATTTAGAGCTTTGGTTTATTGTATTTTTTTTTTGAAGATGATTTCTCCCAACAAAGACAGCAGGGACTTTTTCATCTGAATGCATCTCTGCATTCTTCTGTCAGTACGCCGTTGCATTTCGGTGTATAAGTGATTCCATGTGCAGACAGGGGCTGAGAAATAAGCAGCACATAAAAGCTATCTAGAAATATCTAAACAAGGTGCAGACAAAATGTCTTCAAAAAGGCTAAATAAATATACGCTGATTTTTTGAACACGTAGCTACAACCGAATATTCCTGTTTATGTCATGCTACATTATTAGCCTGTATCTGTAGCTCACTGGAACACATCTATACTGTATATTTGCAAAGTGCTAACATTGTAGTTAACTATAAGCATTGTATGCATTCAATGTAAATATTATGTATGAAGGCAAAACATATTGTTTAATAAAGTAATCTTGACATCCATTTTAAGCATGACTATTGCTAAAGCAAGCCAGATTAATGCTTAAACAATGTATTTGTATGAAGAAATTGAATCAAGCAACATCAACTGTTAAACTGAATATATGTAAGCTATTTCTGAAGCTGTACTGCATGTAGTACCATGCCCTACTGTTTGTGTTGCACAAACCAATATAGGTCAGGTATTGGATACTCAGGTAGCATTTTGGTATCCCCAAGGAACTAAACCACAGCCATGCACTGTGAGGATACAATTGAAATAAAAACAATATAAAATATAAAAAAAACAGCTACATCATATTAAAAAACTTTTACTAAAGACTTTATTTCTGGCTTTGATGCACTTGCTCTCAAAAATCATTGAACTGTGTGTGCAGATTTCTCAGTGAAAGTTGACCAAAAATGAACCTCATAAAAACCCCCGTTTTTAATCTCACGATTCACACAACTCAATACTTTGTGTGTGTGTGTGTATATATACGAAAGATAGCTTTAACCAAATGGGATCCGTGACACACAGAATCACAGGATGCTACGGCACACTGAGCTTCCTTCGCCTGATAGGTCTCCTGGCCTGCCAATCAGGGCCTGGCTGGCTCCGCCCTCCTGAGCTTCCGATGCTCTCAAGAACATCTCTTAAAAATCTGACCTGACCGGTGAGCCTCATTTCCGTTCTGATATTACGCCCGCCCCCACCCCCCCAACCCACTGCCCCCGAGAAATGTGTAATTGACCAAAAAACAAAATACCCAAAAAGCAAGCGTGTCCCTGACCTCCGTCTGATGACCCCGAGCAGTGCATTATGGGAGAAAGAGAAATGCCCCTCGGTTACTTACGGAGGGCATTTGGCCGGCCAGCAGGTGTCCGTCCTGCACCAGCATGTTGGACATCATGATGGCGGGCAGCTCCGGGTACGAGTAGGGGTTGATCAGGCCGTTGTGGGGCAGGGAGTGGCAGAGGTAGCCCGTCTCGGGGTCCATCAGGTGCAGCAGGGAGGGGTCCGGGTGGTTTGGGGGCGTGATGGGGGGGATCTCGTAGTCCTCGTCGCCTGCACCGCCGCCGCCGCCGCCGCTGTTACCCCCGCCCTGACCGGAGTAGCTCTGAGAAGAACAGAACGAGCGCTGGTCACCCCACAATACCGAAGAGGAAGATCGGCGATTACAAAGGGTGGCTAACTATTACGTGCTAACATTCAAGAGAACCTCCTTAGGCTGGTGTGAGTAGGCCTGAACCTTACGCTACCAAATAAATAAATAAATAAATGAATGAATGAATGAATGAAGAAAAATAAATACTCTGTGCAATTACATTCATAAAAATATGTACTAGCGGAGGAAATACACGCTTGCGCTTACGGCTAAGGCTAAATTAGTAATATCTTCAGTATGAATGCACTCCCACTGCTGTTTGGAGTCTCTTGGCATCCATAGCATGATAGTAGCGACCTGCCAATGACTAGGGCAGCTCCCCGCCCATGCCTGCTCTGGGGGTCCCGCCTTTCGAACACTCCGTCGCCGGGAGACCTCGGCTAGTTGCCGGTCGGCACGTGCCGCGCCCTCCCGGGGGAGTCTCGGCGGTGACGAGAGAGCTGCCATAAAGAAAGCAGGCAATTAACTCGCCCCCAACCCAAATCCTGTTTGCGGCTAGGATAAAAATCTGCGCTCCACCTCCCCGCATAAATGATTTATGATTTATTATACCTTAGGCAAAGTCACTCATTCACGTACATGAAAATGTGGCTCCGCCCAGTCCAAAGAGGGGCATCATGGGAAAGGAACACAAAAGGCAAATGAAACGTGCTCCCCAAAAATAAAATTATCCATGCAGAACCCCCAACCCATCATGGCACTGAAAATGCAAGAATATTGCATATATGTTTTTGCATTTTTAAAATGTTTAACAATAAAAGGTTTTTTTCTTATAATCTGCCACTACCCACATGCAGAGGTGGGTAAAGAAATATGTTCTTGCACTCCAAAAATGCACACCAGGAGCATTCAATGGGGAATGAAAAGCAATTTTGTCAGAGGCAATCTGACTTCACTCCGTTCATAATGACTGAGTCGAATTAATCATCACAAATAATATTCCGGTGTCAGCCATTCAAGAGGTTTTTAATAGAATTTTCATGATTCATGTCTCGCGGTATATATCAAACAGTCAGTTCTGCAACATTTCAGAAATCAATTCAAAATCATCTTCGTGTAGGCTGTCATCTTCTCCAGCAGAACAGCCATTTATCTTGCAAACAAATACTTTTAGCAAATAAACGGCAAGAAAAAAAGAAAACAAATGTCTCATAGGGTCGGCCATTTTCTTCCTCCTTCACGGACTGTAAAATACCTCAATTTCTGCATGATCAAAATGCAGCACATTTTTCCCCACACCGTTCATTTAAGCACTTCTATATTGTGTGTGTAGTGAACGCTAACTTTTGCTCATTTAAAATTTATCTCTCAGAACATTTATTTTTAAGTTTTTGAAATCTATCCCTTTCATATAGTGGATTACATTAAGGAATGATGATAGCATCGGATAATACAGTTAAGCATTGGAAGTTTTAAACACAACACGTGCATTCTAAAGACTAGTAGACATAAAATTTTAGTTTCAAGACGAACACCGTTTTAACCAGCAATTCTGCCCCCCCTCGCTGTCCCTAATGTGAAACTTGATGGACTCCATGATTTATTTTGTCCCTACATTGTTCGAAACCGAACAGATTAATTTTCTCGATTGTCCTTTGAAGACAGATGTTTTTGTGAACCTTCAAGGATACTGTTATTGTTTTGGGTAGTGGACGAGAAAACGAACATTTCCTGAGATTCAATTTCCCTCATAATTGTTGGAAGGAAGCCAAATTGTCTGTTGTGAACACTGAAAGCATTGTGTGAAATGACTGCTTGTCGGTGTCCTCTGGGAATTCCACTTTTCCGTAATGTTTTACAATTCAATTGTGTTATTAGGTACAGTTTTTTTCCAGTCCTGTGCTGGGGCTGGTGCTTCGTCAGGACTTGTGTCTGTGGGTCATTTTGACATTTATATGTTTGGAGAACACAGGACTCTTTCCACTGTTCTCGGCCCTCATACTCAACATAATAGCCATTTCACAATCACATTGTACTCATGATTTGTTACCTCTTCATACAATGGAAAATGCTTCTCACAGTGAATGGATGCACACACAACAGTAGACAGCACAATAATTATTTGGTTGTACTGTGCCCTTAAATTCTAAAAAAAACCTTATGACAGGATTCTTTGTTATTACACAATGCCAATTCAGTACAGCTGCCTAATATTTTCATGTAATATTATATTTAATTAACTTGAATGGATGCATTCTGCAATAATTCTTTTGCAACATGTGATTACGATAGACAATGAAAAAGAACAGCAACAACAAAAAAAAATAGCTCATTTAATAGAATTTATATTGAAATAGTCTGTCCTTGATTTTCAATAAGCAAGGAGCAACTTGACAATTTCTCAGAAGTTACAGCACATTGCATTCGTGCCAGGCCGGATGCCCTTGATGATAAAATGTAAATCTCAAGGACCCGGCAAGTTGCATCTTTTCAAAATAAATAAATAATTCATATGCTTCTATTCAGAGTGTGATTGCATGCATACAAAGGATCAAAACTGAATGTTTCCTCACCCCCCGTTTTAAAACAAAAACCTAACAATTCCGACTGTTTCTAATCAATCATCTGACCGGCCTGTAAAAGCACTGGCTTTGCAATGAATCTCTCTCTTGCTTGCTTTTGCAAGAGCGTGGCAAGGATAAACAGCGCTTTTAGTTTTTAAAATTAATATTTAAATAGTCTCTATTTAAGTTTGAGGTCCATCGTTTGTGAACTGTTATTACTGTTACAATTACAATTGCTGCTGATGCTATCATGACTTATAATACTATGTTTACTGATATAGTATTTCTACTGCTTGTACAACTATACAGTTTTTTTTTTGTTGTGTAGAATACATTTTTCATGGTTTCAGATACTGTTTCTAATACAGAGACTGGGAAGGCCACAGCATGCGAATAACATCAGTGAATAACATCAGTGCTCTGCAATGCACTGTTACTGCACATGCCCGGTGGCCTGGAGAATTGTCATCTTCAAAGATGTCCTTCTCTGCAGGAAAGAAACGTTGTAGCATAGTTAATTTGATCACTCGCTACCGTTACCGATTAACATTAGCTTTTGTGTCTGCTCTCTCTCAGATCACTCCCTGCAGGTTACGTATCTTACTTTGTTATGGCTCTAGTGTACCTTAAACGACCAAAAATAGCTCTCAAAAAATGGCATTCAAAGAATGTTGAAAACTACTAAATACGTTCATAATGTTTTGGTGAAAAGCAAAATAATCCTGTGAATGCTAGTTGAATGAATATTTACAGTAATATCAGCTTTTAGAAATTAATATTTGGCTACAAATTTACCTGGCTAACAGGGGGAAAAAACCACTACCTGTACACCTCTCTGTTTATTAATAAACCTCACGTATGCTAGGGCAGTATACACATCTTCAAAGGCACCTTTAGTTAATACTAACTATCAACATGTATTTTACACTAAGCTTCCCACCTAAACTCCGTTGCTGGCAGTTTAAAAACAGTTGAAAAAATCTTATTCAATATCTATATATCTGTCTGTGTACAGATTATTCCTGGATCACTTTGCTATGCAACTGTTCTGTTTTATACAGTTTAATATAATATGTAAACAAGATGCTTATTCATTTTCAGTCTTTACTTGCAAAAAGGTGTTTTTCAGTCTGAAATCTTAACAGCCTTGCTTGGCTTCATACTGTATCTCATTTTGAGATCAGTCATTTTAATGACTCATATTAATGGTTTTGTGTGAAAGCACAATCTCTTTCATTTCATGTGACGTCAGTTTTCTGTTAAAAAACCCTACTGTCGTACTGACATATTTAATCCTGGTGTAATATCTTAGAGGCTAGTTGTGTGTGCATGTGCATGTGCACGTGTGTGTGCGCGCGTATATATGTGTGTGTGTGTGTGTGCGTGCGGGCGTGTGTGTGTGTGTGTCTATGTGTGTGTCTGTGTGTGCGTGCGGGCGTGTGTGTGTGTGTGTGTGTGAGCGTGTGTGCGTGTGTGTGTGTGTGTCTATGTGTGTGTGTGTGAGCGTGTGTGCGTGTGCAATATCCCAGCTGTTCCTGTGATGATGATCATCTGTTAACCAGTGAGCAGGTCCTTTTAATTTAGTAGTGTTTCCTCCAGAGAAAAAACCCTTAGAGATTAACAGATAGTAGTATGGGTGGCCTTTTGTGAATGACTCAGAAAAAGGGCTTAAAATTCAAACCAGCACATCTCGCGTCTACCATTAAATAACTACAACATTATGCATTCTGTAAGACAAAACCTCACTGGAACATCTAGAAATGTCAACTGACAGATGCTAATGAATTAACATGTAATTAACTCTCCTGAACAAACAAGCCGAATAAGGAAAAAGAGGAAAAAAAAAAAAACCAGAAGGCAGCCTCAAAACATAAACATAAAAGACTCCTCTCACGCCCATGAACTAGGGGAAAAAAGTCACTTCCAGCGCTTCCGAAATAGCGTTTCTCAGCGTAGATGGGCACGTTTCACATTACTCAAGCCCCTGAATGAAAACAAGTTTCAAATTCACCCACTCACTGGCCTTTCTCTGAAATGTCACATTCCAGTGGATCCCATTTGGTGCCTTAAGACACAAACCCCACTTTGGTCCAGCCCTGATGCTCTCCAGACCTGAAGGAGGAGACTCTACACAAATCTCTGTATGTCTGAACATGAGCAAAGCACTCGTTCCCGTTGATGTTTTGCTCAAAATGCACATGCTATGTAATGGACATAAGAGCTTGGCATAAAATGTTTGGCTGACTGTTTCTTTTTGTAGAAGCCATAATGTGAAATAGCATTTTCCCAACTTTGTTTCACAGGTTTGGATACGCATGATATGCAGAAAAACGGCTCTATGTTATTGTAAATTATTTAAATCGCTCCACTCAGATGTTCATTACTGCTATACCACTGAACTGAATCAACATCTTTTCCCTTACAAATAATATTGGTAAGGTTATTTCAGTGCAAACACATTTCAAATTTGGTCAGTTATTAACACAAAAGTTAATGACTGAATCTGTTTGAATCAATTTAAGAACAAATGGTAATTGAATCCCGGAGCGCAAAATCTTACTTGACATCTTCCTGATATCTGACATGCAATCTGACCTAAAAAAGGAGGCTCACATTTAAACAACAAAAAAAAAGCATGAATATTTTTTTCCTTTAAGGAATTCCTCAGGGAGCCCAAATTGCACGACGGCAATCCGATAATCCATTTTATTTGTACATTTCTGTTTTCTTTGGGATTTAACTTTATAAGCGGTAAATTGGAAAACAAATGATCTAGATCGCATTGTACCCCCTCCTCTGTCTCCCCATTAAAGCAATGGGAAGGGAGTGCATTGTGATGCGCAGTAATTGAACCACGATAGTGCATCAGCAGGGTTCGCTGGAGAAAATAATGCATGGTTGCATTAAAATAGATTGAATCTCCCTACGTATCGGACCAGATGTCTGCACTTCCATTATATTACAATCAGCAATAACCTCAGATTCAGCGCAGCAAAAATGCAATGCCTCACTGGAACAGAAGCAATTAGATAACTCGCGTAAACTTGGGAGACTCAAACCCTTGCCACCGGAGGGGTCCGAAGGAAAGCACCGATTGGTCCACGTAAGTCACCTTAAAAGGCCGCATGAAATGTTCCAGCTCCCTTTTTCAGAATTGGCAGTTTGACATCACACTTCCTGTACCTGCCAGTAATGAAATGCACAGCCGCGCAACTAACACCGAGACGGTTCCTCAGCACCGCTCACAGCTCACTGAGGGTTCTGGCCGTGTCTCGGCTCTGTTTGAAGCAAAACCCTTTCAGAACCGGAAGGAACCCACAGGGATTCAAAATCCCGCCATTCGGCGAGAGAGCTGAGGTGGGGCGGGGGGAGAGAATTTGGCTTCCCCAGATGATGACAAATTTGTTTCCCGCTAATACACACTTATCTGAGGATCTGAGGTGCCCCGACAGATTTTATGATTTATGCTGGCACGCCTCGGCCTGAGAACAGCGTCCGACCCGCTTATCTGCCATCTCCACACAACGTGCGCTCAAGAGCCAGTTTATCTAACAAGACTTTGGGGCGCTTCATCCGTTTCCATTTGCCTGCCGTTTCCCACCGAGGACATTACCCTTCATAAATTATCCCGCGGACCCTACACTGCCTACCCCATGTTGACTTTGAAGGGTGTGGGGGGATGGCATGGAGGTGCGGGGTTTGGGGGGGTTGAGGTTGTGCCTGGGGGCTACTACTGGCTCCTCGGACACAATCTTTACTTCCCCACGTCAGGTGGTAAGCAGGGTGTTGGACGACACCCTCTCTGGAGGCGGAGCCGTCTCATGCCTTGTGACAGGGCGTGGAGCCATCCAGGCACATTCACAGAACTACTCAAACAACTTAAACACTTTCACCAAAGGTGTCACTTTTTATTTTCTTATAGCTAAAGTAGGATTTAGGAAACTGCCCTTAAATGTGTTATAACAGCAAAAGCACAAACCAGGAACAGAGTTACGGAACATTATTAAAATTTTTTAAAAAAAGGCCAACGTAAAACAAAACAGCTCTTGTGTTCCAATTTAGTTCAATTGTGGCTGACTTCTTGTTAGAGGGTACTCTTATTGCTGTAAATTAAAAAAAAATTATTTTAACTTGGCCTCTCTGACAAAGGATTTAAAAAAAAAAATCTAATGCAAGGAAAGTGTGTGGTTGGACATTATGAAGGTAGTAAACAAATGTCTGCAAAATTCAGACAGGCACTTTTCTGGGTTTTGCTTTACACATTATTCCGGGTTCCATTTCAGCAATATGTGCTAAGACAAACAGCAACAGATACTTTCATGCAAGCAGAACGGCAACATGTACTTCTATTTATGACCAATGGCAACATACATTTCATCACGTGGGCCGTGTGCATACTTTCTTTCAGGAATAGTAGCCCTGGCCCCAAAGCTCAGTTTAATTAACATTACAGAGTGCCTCTGAAACCGTTCTTTTTAGGGCACCATCGTGTCAGAAGAAAGGCCCTCTCTGGAAGAGCACTGACAGCGATATCGTTTTGCTGACACTCTATACCTCGTTCATCAGCTTCATCTGACCAAACAAGGTGACTCCATTATTTATTTAATACTCCGCTACTATTTTCACGTTTGGGAAATATAAAACCAGCGTACCTCGCCGCGTACCCACAGCACGAAGCAAAGCGAAGTCTGCAGCCCTGGTAATAAGCAACACGGGAGAGGAAACTTCCAGAGCTTGTACCTACGGTTTGCACAGCCCAAAATGCCTAACATTCATTTAAAGCAATGACTCAGCAGGCTGCGCTGTGGCTAAACCGCTCAGCCCTGAAACACAGTGCAGACCTAATGCCTGTTTATGCAAGAAAAAATACATTTAGCATTATCTTTTTATTAGCACGTTTTTTTTTCCTTACCACGCACCAGTACAGAGATCCATAGCAGTACTTCATAAACAGATCATTAACCTTAGTCCGTTATTACCACAGAACCCAGCAAACACAGGGGGGCCTTAAGACTCGGTTGACCGAGGACAAGGGAAGCACTGTTTTGAACATTATATTAATAAAAGTAATTAGGGGGAAAAAAACAGCAGCCTTTCTGGAAACTGTAACAAGCCCAAAGAGAATCTGCAGATTGCTTCCTCCAGAAACTTCCATTTGTGCCGTCTCACACATACTCTCTCACTCGCTCACCCAACCTCTGTATAACCTACACCGCACATTGCACTCTTCCGCAAGGTCACAGGGTCACCTTCATTTGATCAGATGTCAGCTCAGATTAAAATCAGGCCTTCTGCGAGACGTCATATTTCATTACGCTTTTGACTCATTTCGAGGGTCAGGGGGGTCACCCTGATTTGATTGGATGACAGAAATGATATAATTTGTGTTTAACCCTGGGCAGTATGAGTTCTGAGTGGCGTACTAATGCATTTTGCAAAGAGAGAGGGAGAGAGAGAGAGAGAGAGAGGGAGTAGGAGAGAGGAAGACAGAGAGGGAGGGAGAGAGAGAGCGAGAGAGAGAGAAAGAGAGGGGGAGAGCTGCCCTGAGTGACTAATTTGAAATGGCACACTGCAGAACCGCAGAAGCCTACCATTGCACATCACGGAGGCTAAGATGGGGATTTATCAAATGATAAATAAGACCTACGGTCTCTCTCCTCAGTATAATGACACTTTGATTTGACTTAAAGAGGATGTTCGCCGCGGCACAACTGCCTGCGCTAACAGGTCATTATTGCTGCACGCTGAAGTGGAACAAAACTCCGTTCGGAATGTCGAGAAAGGACCGAACATATGGGGAAAGGGGACAGAATTAATGAACAGACCTCTGGGTAATGTGGTTTTTTTAATTAATCTGAAAGTTCGTCTCGAAAAGGGAGAACGATGTAAACAGAGTGCGAATCAATTAAAAAAACTAAACGATCGCCGGTTTCGGTAAACAGCGCTCAGAGATGTTGCATAATGGTTAATAATATCTCATTTACTTCTCTGAGACTGGCTGGCTTCCTGTGCATGTCCGGTACTATTGTTGTGTAGTGAACACAGTACACAACGACTGGATTCTTTCCATACTTCATGTTGCGCCATTCGCTAACTGAGCACAGAGAGAGAGAGAGAGAGAGAGAGAGAGAGTGTGTGTCTGTGTGCATGTGTGCCTGTGTTGGCAATACTTGAATATGTCCATTCTTATCTAATTACACTGAGGCCCATCTGCTTGTAAATCTGCAATGGTAGCCTAGCAATTCCTACATCAGGCTGTCTTGAACAGGACATAATTGTGTTACAAATAATCATTCATACAACATGATACACACTGTGTACTATTGCAGGGGCTGTTTCCACATTTCAGGAGGAAAGTATAATTGGACCTATTGCCTGCCATTAAGTGACCTATATATGACTACTCTATAGGATCCTTCAAACACGGTGCAGTCATGCAATTTCCAACAATCTAGTCGGATGCTTTTATACAGAGGTCACCTATTTTCTTCAAGGGAGGAATCTCAGAACTTAATGCGTTTGTGTGCTGTCGGCTACTCTGGGATATATACAGCTCTTTCTGGATGCATCACTTCCTGCTTCGCGGGCGGCGTAATTGCGAGCCGATAAAATGAAACAGAGATAGTCATCCTCTGTGACTGTTTACCTTCCCCATTCTTGATTCGCACATCATTGTTTTTTTGAATCCAAGGTTAAAACGGCTAAAAAGCAGCCATTTGTGGACATGCACCCATTCTACACAGTGTACTGTTTTCTAGACGTATTTTAAAACGACAAAGGACCGAAGATGTTCTATACCAGTTTCAGGAGTTGTTAAAACAACAATGCGAATGTGAAAATGCAGGCCTTTTCTATACAAACGGGCATTATGCAGAGATTCTTAGGAACCTACTGTCACCAGTAAATAACTACACTAATCACTGCTGGGGCAGGAGGGGACAATTGTGCGTGTGTCACTGCGTGGTATCACTGTGTTCTTAAGCACTCTCGGCTCTTGCACTGCACTCAATGTGCCTGTGTGTTGTGCCCTTACACAGATGGCGGGGACGGGTCAAATAACATCTGGGGTCTGCCCCCCCTCCCCTGATATCGCTGTTACATGTGACTCTCCTTGTGTTCTGACAATAATGAGCTTCAGCTCTCACCAGCTTTCAAAATCACTGTGTGCTACGCCGGGCGCGTTTCACTTTAGCCACTGTCGGAGGCACGCTCAGCAAAAAAGACAAAAACTTCTAGTATTTACGACCAATGCAGGAATCATGCGCTTAATTGCAGGTTTATCCAAGGTAACGTGTCCAGTGAAATAGCAAAATTAATTAAGGCATACCTCCACTATGACAGAAGCGTGTTGATTGTGACTAGACATAAGGTACGAGTTCAAATATTGATAAACGGCCACATCTGTGACCAGTCAGTCTAGCCATTTAAGGTGCAAGATCACAAATATATGATTAGAATGTTCTTAACAGAACATTCTAATGCTGATGTAACAATCGCTACTGGTGATTGAAAGAGATGGAGTTCTAGAACACTGACCTAGAATTTTTAAAAACAACATTTCAAAAAACCTACTCTTCAAATGGCTAGTGAGTGAAAAATAAACCCACAGCCCCTCTGAATCTCTCCTTTCAATAACTGCATGATAAGAGGAACTGAAATGGACAAACATGGTCAAAAGACAAGGCATATACACAGCCTAGCATTAATGCTATAAACTTGTCAGGAAGGTATTCAAAACAGCAGGCTCAATAATTGAAGAAAGAAAAAAAACATTCAACAATAACAGAGCCAGCCTCATTGTGTTTGAGTTCTGCTATTGCCACAAACATGCATGCCCCTGGGTTTTTTGCCAGTGCTTTGTCAGCAATTAGCTATGGAAATATTTTGGAAGCCTGGTCTTTGTTTTTGCTTCACAAAAGACAGAGAGAGAGAGCGAGAGAGAGCAAGAGAGAGAGCGAGTGAGAGAGATAGCATGCGTGTGTGTGTGTGTGTGTGTGTGTGTGTGTCAGGGAGAGGGAGAGCTGGAGCGAGAGGGAGAACGAGAGAGGAAAATGACATGGAATCTGTCTGCCATTCTTTCAGATGAGGCACAATCTAAACAGTGGGAGGAAGTTCTAAATCACGTCTGCGAATTTGGTTGTAATTCAAAACAGCAGGAAAGGGAGTAAAACAAGAGCCCCTGAACGGCGGGAGTTTATGAATGCCACTTCCAGTCTTTAATCAGCGAAATGATCCAATGATTTCAGTCCCAATCAACGCATTTCCTGTCAGTCACACTAGACTTAACACGGCCAGAAGGATCCTCGTTTTAGCCATCCTAAGGAGAGAAGACAGAAGAGGGGAACGCAAGAAAGAGGGAGCTGGGTGCCATGAGCATATTTAGCCAGGGGAATTTAGTTTCCGAAATAAAACGTGTGAAGCAATGCTCGAAATATGGTCACAAGTGGAAAATATTTCTGTCGCTTTGGAAAATGTTTCTCCGCTTGACTGTTGGGGATCAATCTTAGGGAGAACGTCAGGGAGAAAATTCTGCCAGGGCCTTAATTAAAACTGCTGGATTGGGTATGGAACTTACCTTCAGGTTTTTGCCTATTCTAATCCTGGATGTTTTACCTCACTGAACATCAAAGCAATAATTTCCTTCAGGCAAATGGACCTTTTTTGGGTGCAAATTTACCTTTACCTCATAATGTGGCATTTCCAGTTGTGGTCCTCGAACCACCGCCGTGCCACGTGCACCCGGGCAGCTATGCCCCTGAAGCATGTGCGCTCTTCGAATGTGCTCGATCATGGACCAGTGACTATTTTCCACATTGTCAGTCACGTAGTGCCACAGAAGAGTTGTAATTCATTGGAGGAGGGGCATGTCCATCAATGATGGTGGGATAGTTCTGCTTCCTTAGGGGAGCTAATACAGAGGAGACCTGAGGAACTCTGGCCCTAGCTTAAATCCACCCTGTCCTTGGTTATGTTCTGTCACCGTAGACTACTGGTCATAGTCAGCTTATAGCATATCCAAGGCTCAGGCTAGCAATGTTATAGAAAGGCTATAGGACGCACATTTGCCAAATGAACCATTCCACGGAGCAATGTAAGTGTGTATCGCTGGGAATCCAAAGGCTGCAGCACAGCAATACATCATAAAGGCCTAAATCTCTTATTGGATTGACTGATGATATACCAAAATGAAGAACCAACGAGAAAAAACGGAACCTCCGTCTCAAATAAATGGAAAAGAAGCCAATGAAACAAATGAAAAAAAGTGCAACCACGTTAAACAGAGAGTCAGATTTCAGATTTGTGAGGCAAACTGTGAAACCAGGAAGGGAAGTTAAGGAGGGAAGATGCTAGCTTGTGTGCCTCCAAGTGCTGAGCTGAATGCCTCACTTTCTGGAGCAGTGTGTAGAAACCGAGAAAACGACTCAATTTATCATTCGGCTTCTGAACAGACCGACAGCTGCCAACTGGACAGGCTTTGCCCTACTCTTGGTTCCAGCCAAGTGCTGGCCACACTGTACATGCATATTTAATCAGGGCCTTCACTTAGCACTGAGAGGCTACAACAGCAACAATCAATGAAACGTGTTACTGTAATTGCAAAAAAACATAATCTCTGACCATACCACTGCCAAAACCCTTAACAGTTAGTCAATTAGGAGAATTATTCTAGTTACTCATATGACACTATACATTTTCCCAAACTGTACTCAGCTGAATTATCAATCATTTGAAAAATGGACAGATCAACAAATGAATAAAAAGGCTCTTCAGTCCTATTTAGTAAAAATCTACCAGTAAATAAGCATCAGGTTTCTCGTGTCACTTTCAGCTAGCTTGGGCTGGACGTGTGATTCCAGGGCATGGTGGTAGCCATCGGAGCGGTTGGGACATTAAAAGCGGATAGCTCACGGGTCACCACAGTCTCGGGGGGCTGATGGTGTCGCAGGAACCCTTGCGCTTTAAGGTTGACAGAGGTGAGCCTGTTTAAACGGCAGTTTCTCCTGTTTGCCAGCGGTGTACAATGGCGGACATCTCCCAGGAGGCCTGCGGTGGCAGCCCTGGCAGCCTCTGTTGCTATGGCGACCCCCAGTCACCCCACTACAGGAAGCAGGCCTCGTTCAGGTCAAGCCAAGGCAAGCCCTGCAGTCTAAATGGCAGCGCGCTAATGAGATCATCATCAGACGACCCTAACTGACTGTGTCTATCCACAACATGAGCTGCAGCTCTTTAGATGTTGAAAGCCATAGCCAGCACAAGCAGATAATTGTACACTGTATGAAAAACTGAGTTTCTGGAAAATATCCGACCTGTTAAATCTCAGTGAAATTTGGGGTGTGTCAGTCGTGAATGGCAGTTTCTCCATGTCAACACGTGTATTTACACTGTCCCGGGCCTTGTCTGTGATCAGAGATTTCTGGACTCGGATATTCCCTATCGATTTGTGGACTCTGCCCGCACTGAAATTTCACAGCATGTCCTGAGAAATGGACTGTCATTGTGTGTGGGGGAGAACTGCAGAAACAAAGTTTCTGGGGGGGGGGGGGGGGTGGAAAAAACATCCTAAATTCAATCGCAGTTGGTCAAAATATCAGATCCAGTGCAGATTTCCATTCGAGTTATAAGCAATGTAAGCATATTTATAACAAGAAAAAACTTTTTGTAAACCGGCCAGTCGTTTTAGTTTTCAGTCCACCCCCCACCCCCCCATCTCACAAATGCAGTGTGAACACTCCCCTTGAGTGTACACGTCAGGACCGTTTGCGGTGCACCCTGAAATGTTTGAGCCGTGGTGCGGTTGCGGTAGTGGAGTTTGAACTTGGCCGGGGAGTAGAGAAAAGGGGAGGCAGCTGTCAAACTGAGGGAGAGACCAAAAGTAAACGGCAAAGTTTTTCTCTCCTCCCCTGGGGAGATTCTGTCCACAAGTGCAATTTCGTTGAGGGCCGCCACATCTGCTCCTGTCAGGATATACGTAGGATTACTCACTTACAGGATAGCTGGGAGACGGCTATGACCATTACTAATACAGCTTGGAATTCCACAATAATTGTCATAATTATTCATTTATTTATTTACTTTCGCGGGCACCTTATGCCCAGAGTGACTCGGGTGACTGACGTTGTACTTCTGGCATTATTTTTACAGCTGGACGTTTCACAGAAGCGACTCTGGTTGTAAGCGTCGAAGAAAGACAAGGCAGCGGCAGCGTCTCGCTGGGGGATTTGCATTTGAAACCTTCTGGCTGCGAGCCCGGGTTCCCTAACCGCTAATCCCTGTTGCTACCACCCGTCATCCCTGGCCTGAGGGGGCTCAGCTTGCCATTAGGCTTTTGGCTGTACCTTGATTTCTTTCCCCTTTGTTTTCCACCACAAATTGGAATCTCCAATCAGAACTGCAGACCCATTCCATTGCTGAAACGTGCTCTGGGGATTTTGGAGGACAGGGTCCTCAGGCCTCCTGGGACTACCTTTGCCAGTTGCGCCCCCAAGGGTGCCCCTCACTGAGTACGACCCCTGTACTGACCTTTGCTTTTAAGTTTTTATTTTGTACGTACAGTATAAGAATACTGACAAAGACAAGTCATAAAGCTTATAACCCACGTCGTCCTCCGAGCTGGCCCATGGCCTTTAGTATGCTTCTGCTTCTTTCTTAATGTCACAGAGTCTTGACCTCCTGCAATAATTGCTGGCTGGCCTGATATGAATGTTTCAATAAAATCCAAAGGATGCAAAATCAAAAGGCTTGTGCTACATGTCAAATCAGAACATGTCAGGAATCTTCAAATCTTTAAGAACAACTTTTTGCATTTGTGCCAAGGTGATTGCATTTGTGGCACTTTCTTTTTTTTTTTAACCTAAATTATGAATATAAACTAATCTTATTACTGTGAATGGTACAAGTGTCTTGCTTCATTTAAGCCATTTGCCCTGTATATGTGATGCTCAGATCTGGAGTTATAAAGCCTTAAATAGAACACCCCCTAAATGGGTGAGCATTGGCCAGATTTGGCATCTGTGCAAAGGGGTTAATGGCTACTTGCAATCACACCACCAATGTTTTTAAGCTTCACAAGATTTGATTCCATTCATGGTATAAACGGGCATCACAAGAAAGTTCTTTCTTTGGGGTAAGGTAATGCATATATTTCCGGCAGTTAAAAGGACATTATTTTCCATTAACATCTTGGTCTCTGCTGCTAGTACAGGACATTTGCTGCAATAGAGTGCTGAAATGTACAATGATGGTGTTGTAGTCCAAAAGGAGCAGCCATGATGCCCATCAAGTAACTTAACAGCCGCAGAAATGCCACAGTTCCCATGATGGTGTGGAATTGAAGTTCCCAGAGGTGACTTCAATAAACATTCCACAATATGTGCGATTGCTGGTGAAAAGTGAAGCCTACAGCTGTCCCAGTCTTAGAACTGCCATCACCTTGAACAAATTGAATCATTCTGTGTTGCTTACCAATTAAATGAGTGTTTCAGACAAATGAATGATAAAAGACCATCTCATATTCATCCACTTACGAGATGTAAAAGGCGAGAAATATGTGAAACTTCTTGCTTTTTTGAATTAGCAGTAAAATGCAGAAATATTCTGCGTAGTAGAAAAATGCATTTAAAAATAGTCTGTGCAAATCATGTCAGAAGCAATGCACAGTATAATTCAAAAGCACAGTATCTATAAATAATTAAGCAGTAATTGTACTATAATTGCCTTGTCTCTTGGAAATACATTAGTGTGTCTGTAATGAAATCAGCACAGCACAAAGAGTAAATACATTGTTAAGTGCTTAAGTTGTTCAAGGCCCAAGAGATGCCTCAATGCATTATTCTTCAACGGCTCTGAGGAACTTGGACAGCATCCCAAGCACACTGTCACTGAATCATTAATTTGCCTTATTATTAAGGCAGAGATGTCAGAAATGCCGTTTACAAATGGTCTGGGGTAAATACTTGGGCTGTTATCATTATTTAGCATATTGTTTACTTATTTTTTATGAGAACGAGATTAAAATGTTAATAATTCAGTTTCTTTCACAGGGCATATCCAACACATGGAAGCTTTAACCCAAAGTCATTGAATATTGTACTGACTACTTTACATGCAAATAATAAGTGATTGCAAATTAGTTTTAAGTTAAATTACTTGAGACTCAGTAATCTTAAAACAAAAGACAATTATGAACGATGGTATGAAAATGTAAAAAATCGGTATAAAATAAATAACACTGGTAATGTTCTGTTCATTGAAAAAAAAAAACTCAACGAGGTAGGTGTACTCCTGTTTTCAGCCCTTTGTTCGCGCTGCCTTCGCAAGCAGAAGACTACGACGTCATCTTTGTATTGTTTTATGAGACTGGTAAACATCTGATTGGAGACTATTGACCATTCCTCCATTAAAAAAAAAAAAAATCTTTCAAGATCCTTGGTCTGCACTTGTGGACTGCCCTCTTCTACACAGCTGGATATAAAGCACACAGAAGCAATTCAGGTTAAGTACTTTGCCCAAGGGTACAACGGCAGTGTCCTACCTTGAAATTGAACCTGCAGCCTTTCCTTTGCAAACACAGTCCTCTAACCATTATGCTACACTGCCGCTCTTCAAATCAGACCAACATTTTTCAATCAGGTTCAAGTCTGTAGAATATGATGGCCATTAAAAATCATTTTGTGGTCTGTTAACCATTTCGTAGTTGATTTTGAGGTACGCTTGGGACCCCTCATACACTTGCGGCCAAGACTGAGCTTCCTGGGGGGATGCTGAGTTTTTGGCCAACATGTCTTGCTCCTTGGTGGAGAACATCATTCCAAGTGTCCCAGGACTAGCATATGGGAAACAGAGGTCTGCTTTGGTATAGAAATGAGGACTAAGCCTGCCTATGCCGTGTGACTTTATGGCCCAACCAAACTAGCTGGCAAAAAAAAACTGACAAGCCCTAGCCAGATTTGAGGCCCATACCATACAGAGCCTGATCGCTGAAATAACAAGCCAACGACACAAAACAGCATAATGGAAAATAATGCAGTGTTTCCAGCAGGAAAGCTGCTCGTTAAGGTGCTTGTGATCCTGCACCTTTTCGTCTTTGCGATGGCCAAAACAAAGCTTCTAGTTTTTGTAGTGCACCATTACGCTCAGCTAGCAATTTAAAGTGGCCTTATTTGAGCTTTGATGCTTTTCAAAAACTTGTTTTTCACTTCTATTAAATGTGACATTAATAGGTTTTGTTGCTTGCACCTCTGCAACAAATAGCACGAGAGGGACTTCCTCATTCATTCTTTGTGTTTGCACAAATTATGCTTGTAATACAGTGGGATAATTTATATTTTAATGCTTGCGACAATCGGAGTAGACTGGCCAGCTATCCTTAGTGCCATTTTTTGTTAAGTGTGACAGTAATACGTTTGTCGCTGTTCGTATTGATCACTGTTAGCTGTGGGCTAAAAGTAGCTACTTTCTGGATGAGAGCGAGATTGGAAGCAGAACTGAAAGGTACCAAATGTGCTCTTGCTCTGTTTTCTTTACATTACACAGTTCCTTGTACATGCATAAATATTAGCATGTTTCTATATGGGGGTTTTGTGGTAAAATTCCCCTCCCTTTAAAAAACAGAGACCAGAAGTAAATTATCCTTTAATTGCTACCTGCTGCAGTGCCTGCTCGCTGTAATTATCTGTCTCCCTGTGCACATGGGCACAGACGGACCCAGCTTTTTCCACGGCCTTCTCATTGTCAGCTATACGGTTCGAGTCGCTGGACAGAACACAAATCAGCTGCTAATTTAAAAAATGCATCTGCTTCCCATACTTCAGCGGTGGTGCTCGGTGCTCAAACTGAAGTTGACAAGAGAGAGGCCTTCCCTCTCTTAGTATAACCTAAAGGCTTACACCAGTATCAACAAATCCCAGGGCTCAAACGCAGCCATATGCCCGTCTGTGTGTTTGTTCCCAGCCGTGAGGCCTCTCCCCTTCAGAACACACTTACACACACACACACACGTACACCCGGTATTATTAGAACTCTTACGCAAACCACAGGGCTGTGCGATCGCTTTGGATTGTCTCTATTTTCAGATGGCATTTTCTGACTCAAAAGCTTTACACAGTGTGTAGAACCAGAGCCTGTTATGCACTTATGTTTTTGTGTGTGTTTCAGTTTTTTTGTTTGTGTGTTTGTTTTTTTAATCGGGAGCTGGAGCCGGGAACAGCAGGTTGGCAAAGCGCCGGAGAACTGACCCACTCACCTGATTCGGTGAAAGAAACTCCTGGTTATTTTCATTCATGTACATGTTGTCACCATCAAACTGTAAACAAAGAAAAGAAAATGGCATTCGGTGAATAAAAGTATCAGGGGGGGAAAAAAATGAACAGGGCCTTAAACGTTAATCCAATTACTTTGTCACATCCTCTCAACCCAAGTTGCTCTTCTAGATGTCAGTAATTACAGTTCATTAGAGGGGATATAATTAGGCCGGTCAGGCTGGATAATGAACAGCGGTTGGGTTGATGTGAGAGCGTGTAGGGGCCTGTGTGCCAGGTCTCTCCCGCGAGGGGGGGGGGGAATAAGGACGGCTAAACTGTGGCATTAATCACGCCGCTAGCAGGCACTGGAGCGGCTGCCGGTGGTGAAGAGGGCATGGCGCTCTTTAGCGTGCGCTTAGGTCGAGGGACCCTGCCGTCGGGGGGGGACTGTGCGCTATGGCGACAGCTGGGAGGGGGTGAGGAGTGTGTGTGTGTCCAGTATGTGTATGTGTGTGTATAAGTGTGTGTGTGTGTGTGTATGTATGTGTGTGTGTGTGTGTGTGGATTTGTGTGTGTGTGTATATATGTGTGTGTCTGTGTAATTAGGGGGTCAGGGAGTGTTGGCACTGTGGGCGCAGTTAGCCTTGGCACCATTCAGTGGAAATGACGCATAAAAGCCTAGACACTTCATATCACTGTCAAACAGCTGTCAGCCACCAGCTACTGTTACTACTCATATCTAAGAGAAAGTGTCATCGCTTACATCATCCACCAAAGTCGCCCGCTTTCCGGATTTTTCCGAACAATCCTGTTTCTTTTTCACGTTTTGTATAGTGTTTCGATTAAAGGACAGGAAGGAAAGGCTTGCTTTCGCCTCACAGCAACACCTCTGAATCAGACCACACTTCGTTACCACTTCAGGAAAACACGCCTTATAAGTACGTCTATACAGTGATTTTAGCTTCGCCCGACTTAATATTAGTACGTCAAGCTTAGTATTTTATTACGACCCAGATCCTGCTGGGACACTGACTGATAAATTCCCCCCTACTAGCCCCCGTACGTGCCAACCCTCCTCTTTTAAACTTGTCACTTGTCATTTCTGTAATGGAGAGGATGGCTATTACCAGCATTGTCTAATTTCTTTTGCCTGCTTGATGTCTCCCTCATCTCTCTCTCATCTTTCCCTTTCATGCGTTCTGAGATAGACTTTATTATTTCATCTCTGCAGCGTGTGTGTGTGTGTGTGTTTTTTTTTCCAAAGGAGCCATTAGTGCGTCCATACAATCATTTGTTGCACACGGCCAAGAAAATGAAATCCATTACCTCAGCCATTTTGTGAAGTCCGACGGTAAACCTCGCTTTGAATCCTAAAACATCACGTGGAGATGAATGAGCCAAGTATGCAAAATGGTGATCCGGCATTACAGCACAGTAAGTGCTTTTTCCCCTTGGTTCGGGAGTCCTTGTTTGTCGGAGCATGTGCTACACAGCAATTACTATAATCTGCATTGCTTTAAAAAGCATAACTAAAATGTGAACGTTGTTTAGTCAAAGATTCAGATACTCAACTTTTGTCTCTCTCTGATCACTAGGATTAATTTCCATTAGTCCAACTTCAAACGTAATCGTGAAGCACAATCTATTTTCTGTAATCTTTTGCCTCTGCCAGAGGCCTACGATATAATTGAACCAAAAAACAAGTGCACTAGGCTCAAATTCTAGAACCATACTATAGTAATGAGGTGACAAACTCAATATTCTGCACAGATACACAATCTTTATGCATCACAACCTTAGTTCATTTGATATTCAGTAAAGGTACTAAAGGCAATGAAAGCATGAAAGTACAGGAGTGTACTTAGACTGCCTTACAGTCCTACAATGATGTGAAAAAGAAAGTGCACCCTCTTTCATTTCTATTGATTTACATATTGGATATGACTGACCCTCATCTACACCTCACCAAGTCCTGACAGCAGATAAATCTAACCTTGTGACAAATAATTTGGAACAGATGTTACTTTTCATAATTTATTCAACCACGAATAAGCCAACGTGCAGGAGCACCTCTGTGACGGAACAGCCACGGTAGTGTTTGAGAAAACAACGGGGATTCATTACGGTGTAAACTGCAAGGCCCACCTAAAAAATGAAAGTGAACATAACAGGCACCAACCTAAAAGCAAAAAAAAAACACCAACAAAAAAAAAAAAATCCATTGGTAACAAGAGGTTTTGTTCAAACAACTGACGCACGTTTGACACGTCTACTCCAGCACGGCGAGCTGAAAAGCACTCGGCGCGGGCTATAAATAGCGCCTGTTTGCGTAAACCGAAGCCGCTGCTAGTTTGATGTCGGTGGAGCTTGCTTTCATTCAGATTGCAGAGAGAGATAGGGGCGCGTGATCGCGTTCCCCCCCCCCCTCCCCGATGCTGCGCCAGCTTCCATTCCGTATTCCGTCAGGACTTTCGTAATCGCCCCTCGCTGCCAGGACGAGCGCTAAGGCCGCTGGACGTTTGCGCGGTGAAGTGACGCGGCGTTCGCACCGTACCGGGGGCCAATGAAAAAGTCCCGTGTGCAGTGAAGTACGTCTTAGCCTAAGGATCACAGTCAAAAGCCTGGCAGGTGATTGGCCAGTACTGTAGACCATATCACAAAATAGCCTGTCTAAATTGGCACATCAGAAGTTTACATTGATGCAACGGAAACTAGGAGACGTAAAATGAGAGCACCTGGCCAAAACAACCAAGAGACTTTCGGCGTACCTCAAAGAACCAGACCCACTGCATCCTACGGTGCCCGGTCCCTTCCCGGAAACAATATTGCGTTCCCCATGCAAAACTACAAAACCAGAAACTATAGCATATGGCTATCTTTCTGAGGAGAAAGAGAACTGCCTCTGTTGACAGGAGGGGTAAGAAATGGATTGGAACAACTGAAGCACTGTGGGCCTAGTGCTTAACATGCAAATATATTCAAGTGTGAGGAAAAGAAGTCTTCACAAATGCTGGGAGATTATCACATTTCTGAATAGGTAGAAATAAGCTTTACCAGATGCTGTACTAATATATTGTTGAACAAATCCTATGAGAACCACCAATGCATATTGTAATACATATATTAATTGAGCCCATCTATGCATGTTGTAATATATTCATATACACTCAATGTCTTTGTCAATCACATAATACATTTTCAAGAATAATATAGTGGCACAATTGCCCCTTTCTCAAACAAAGATGATAATGAGAAATTGTAAACTGCCAAGAAATAAATCAGTATTTAAAAAAAAAAAATTGCCATTCAAATCTGGATGATTACAGAAAATGAATGCATAATGTTATGAGTAAATGGAATTTGCATTAAATTGAAGCGTGTTATTGCTTAATGTACACGAGACCCCACCCGCGCACTGCGGGAACAACAAAAAAAATAAGTAAATAAACGAACGACAAACACATAATAACACTGACTGCATCTGACCCGGCAAAAAACGTCAGAGAAAATTGATCTGATTGATTTTATTTAACAGGAGAGGGCTAACGCGCAAACGGTCACATTTTAAAAGTACAGTAATCTGCCGTTCCACCGGAGTTAAGAGATTGCGAAGACGCTGAGCGGAAAGAATGGACACTTGCTGTTCGCTGACTGACAGGACATTTCTTCTCCAAACAAGGCGGCCTTTTATATTGCTCAGTGTGACCTCTGCTTTCAGAATATATCAAGTGTTTCATTTATTTAAGCCGTGCCCCTCGTAGTCAGACTGTCATAAAGTGGTCTCTTGATATAAAGGCCACTAAACCTTGTCTGTGGATTCCATTAAATCTATTAAAATGGTCTGCATTATATCATGTCCCCCACAATGGTTGGCTTCCAAGGGCAGACTCAGAGAAGGCTCACAAAGGACCCTTTTTTTTTTTTTTTCTTCTTCCAGAGTGCGGTCTTGAAATCTGCAGAAAAGCAAAATGGTTTCTTGCGGTCCCCAACACCCCCCCCCCCCCCCCCCCCCCCCCCCCCCCCCCTTCTCCTGGTCAGCGAATAGCTTTCTCTCCTTCGTCGCTTAAAGGGAAAGGAGCCGTTTCCCTTTGACGGGGAAGGGAGTCTCGGTTAGCCGGAAGTCTCCGGAAGCCGCTTGCTTCGACGGGTACGGCTTCTGTCATTGGCGGTTTTTGAAAGGTGCGTTAGGACCCTGTTCTGCGGAACCGGAAGAGACAACCAAGATAACAGTCACGTTTTATTGTGGCTTTTGCTCTTTGTTTTTTTTGATTGACAGGTTGCAGCTGTACTTTTTTTTTGCCTACATGTCAGTCAAATTCATAAAAAAAGAAAAGTGAAAAGTGAGAGGAAGATATCAAAGTACGGGATTCTGGTCTGATCACAGCAGGGATACATTCTTCATAGCTTTACATGGCATGTTCATTAGTCGCGCCCCAGTGTAAGGGCCATCTTATCGGTATGTCCATCCAAACACCGTGAAATTCATTTTCTAATTATTGCAATCTCTAAAAGTATTAAAAGTGCAGTGCTGGGTCTGAACCTGAATACCCAACTCCAGAAATGCCCAGACTATGATCTGCATACAAATATGTTTTCTTCCTGAAGTTGGCCAGTGGTCTTGAGAACCTTTTCTCATGTTTTATTTGAGAGTCGTGGAAGTCTGAAATTACTGCAAAAAATAACTAGCGATTCCCACAAACAAGTGAGCATCAAGTAAAAATGGCTCACTCTTTTCAATGAAATTCACATCTCCTTCTAAAACTGCATGTGGGTTCATCAGAAATGAGCTGGCTCCAAAGGACGAGAGGAAGAAAACTTTAGTGATTTCTTGCTCTCGATAAAACATTTCTTAACACGCTCCTCCACACACTCACGGATGCACTTACTAATTAGCAGTGCTAGAAGCAGCTAAAGTTCAGCTGGGCTGTCGGAAACTTCTTTTGCTTCTTTTCTGTTGCTCACCTTTAAATGTTCCATTACTGACACGGTGTCTTTTATACTTTTATGACATGGCAAGAAACATATCTAGCTTGCTTTGAACTTGCAGTTTGCCTTATGTATGCTTCTAGTGCTTTTCTTAAAAGCTTTCCGTCTCTTTGTGCATTACACCATTAAGCCTACAGTTTGCAATTTTCCCAGTTTTTGTGAATTCAAGAAAGGTAATTTTTATTTGCAGTCAGCTAGAGACAGGTAATTACTATGCTGTGTCTTATTGTGCTTCGTCTTTTGGCCAAATTCACCTGATTCTACTTGATACCTGATTCCACCTGATTGAAAACCATGATTAGTTGAATCAGGTGTCATAGTGCTGGGCTAAAACAAAAACCTGAACCCACACAGGCCTTTTTCTGATAAGACTGGGGACCCCTAAGGTAGACAAACAGCATTGACAGCATCTATAGTGTTCGACACAGTAGCATTGCTCAGAGACCATTATAAAATGTAGTTGTATAGAATGGCTGCTAATCATTTAGAATATCTGGGATAGATTTCTATGTAAAATACAGCTTTTAGAAGAAGTGATCCCTTGTTATAGTTTGCAGTTAATGATGTGTCGGTGTAAAATCATGAGTTTGGTGCTTTGAAAGCAAAATTGCAATGGCATATATAAGGCTAGAAACCATTGTCTCTAATTTAGCAGCACAATAGGCCACGCCACTTCCATTTTTCTATCCAGATACAGACACAGGTACAGATCATTTTGTTGACCGAACAGATCCAGTTATTGTTTCTGCACACGCCTAGTAGGGCTGCTCTCAGAACAGTCCTTGATGCCCTCCTTAGCAGTGATACTTTTTTTAAATTACAAAAATGTCTGAAAACCTTTACATGTATTGCATCTATGAATAAATGTATCGTGCTGCAGCATAAATGTAACAGTTTATGACATTTTAAATTAAGTCAATCTTTTTGCACTGATTCCAGCTCTTCAGTTAAGCTCCAGATGATTATATTAGCCATGTCTATATATTATTATTATTTTTTTAAACTGGCGTACTTTAAGTGCAATGAAAATTGTATCTAGCAAACCAAAAACCAACATGACAGTCAATGTTGGGAGTCCACCTTTAAAGAAACGGATCTGACTGCAGTGTGAGCCGTGTGAGGGGACATTTCCATTCAAAAAATAAAATCCTCTAATGGTCTCTCACTAAGCCACTACACTCCACTGGCTCTCCACAACAGCCCAGCTGCACAGCCCAAAACACCGATTTGCCAATTTGCACATCAATTTTAGCTCCACCTTACAGGGAAAACCGCACACACCGCATCTGAAAAACCTGCGCGTGGTTCGGGAAGCCTCTGGCCTCGCAACAGACTTCCATTTAAATGGCAGTTTATCCTTGGCTGCATGCTATCAACATGGCCATTATTCTGTGTTCCCTGCTAAAAAAAAAAAGAAAAAAAAAAAGAAGAAGAAGAAGGAAAAAAAGAGAGATTCTTTCAGCCACGTCCCTCTCTGCCCATGCCTGGCATTCAAGGCAGAGTTTTCTATTACAAATCTAATTGCACATTCCGCACAGACAAGCGCTCATTAAGCCTTAATTACACACATGTTGTTTTCTACAAACATCTCCATTTGGATTGCTTTGCATTGTAATTGACCAGCGGGGATTGCAGTTGGGGAATTTTTTTTTTTTTTCCTTTCATTTTTTTTTTTCTTTTTGCAGATTTGCCCTGAATGGGAGAAGCTGAGTGGAACTAGGTCATGCCTTTGCGACAAACAAGACAGCGCTCTAAAATAATATAACCGCGCAGTGGAAGTAATGCTAACATCGGAGCGAATGTGGGGCTCATGTAATATTTACAGTGCGCTAATAGATAGATGGCAGGTTTTTCTCTGAGAGCTTCTCCCTCGGCTGGCTTTTTCATTAGCGGATTTTCAGAGAAAGCCAACCGCATTAAGGGCATCCGAAGAGCCACCCAATCTCTCTAACCGCCATTTTTTTCTGTCCTCCATCTGTATTTACACATCTCTTTACGCTTTGGTAAAAGAACAGAGCCTTGCTTAAAGAAGGAAAATTGAATTTTTTAAATAAACCCCTGTATCTTCGAAGCCCGAAAATGACACCGCCGTCGAGTTTACCTCGCGCGGCTCTTTAAATGGCGCACCGGTCCGACGGAGTCGCCGTGGACGTGCGAGACGCCAGCAGTCCCGCCCTGCTTTTGAGTGCGTGCCACCGCTGTTGGGAAGCCTGGGAGCGCTGATGTGACCGTGCCAAGGAATGATCCCTGCTGGGAAAATTTATGTTCCCATTAATTGTGTAATGATTCCAATTAGGAGCGTCAGCTCCGGAGGAAGCTCAAAGCGCAGACATTCTGACGCGTGCACCATATGCATGTGTGAATATGCAAAATAAAATGCATACATCCAAACGCATATACCCAAAGGCCAGGTGTGTTTTGTTGTCTAAGCTCAATACTTCACTACCCACAGTGCAGTGTGGTACTTTAATACTATTGCCAGTCTGGAAAAAAAAAGGATTATAGCTGCAAGCCAGCAATAAATAAGCTGGGGGAAGTGTAAAGTACCATTAGGGAAATAATAATTAGGGAATCTACAAGAGATTCAAACTACACTTGCATAAAGAGGTTAACTGATACATTCCACAGTTGCAAATGCTTCAAATTCAAAGCCTGAACCCCAGGACTGAAGATTTAGCTGGTCAACAGCGTTCACCATGGACAAGTGCACTTAAGAATAGTGTTGACAATAAGATTTACAAGAATTAATGGGAAATACTGGATGGATGATAAGTGCCAAGAAAATAACACTGTGAATGCATACACAAAACGTAATGGTTTCGTCCCAACTTTGTGTAGTAGCAGCAATTATAAGTAAAGGATGCTGAGGAATTATATGGGCAAGTAATCATTTAAAATACATTTATTTTTGTTTTCTTAAAATACCAATATGAGCTTTGTGGTCTAGTAATGATTTCACACGTACCGTGTGTGCTGATATTGACCCAATGGTTATTACGTTCTGGCCCAAATTCAGATATTACATGCAAAGAACTAGTTAATGAAAGTTGCCTGTCAATACATGAACTGATCTCTGAGGAGATTTCATTTGTGTTTTTGTGTATCTGAAATGGCAGAAATCCAATATGGAGGCCCCAATGTTACCTGCAAAAATGTACAGAGATATGTGTATTGATTTCCATGCCTCTATAGCTTATAGTACAGTTTTCCATTTAAAATCCTAAAGAAAAAATATATAGTAGCACCATTAGGGTAAACCAAGGCCTATACTGTGTGTCTAAGTTACTGTATAGCTATCTACAGGCTGGTCAAGTTTGAACTTCTGATAAACTGTTTGGATTTCTTGGCCATTTTGTTGGTTAAAAAACAAGTAGGATGTATCCATACACATATGGCTGTAAGTGGAATATATACCAAATCTTATCTGAACCCACTAGCACCGCACTAGCACTAGCATTAAGGCATACAAAAAGTATGCAGTCAAACAAATCATTGACTGATCCAACCTGCAGCACAAACAGTATTCGCCTATAAATCACAGTGAAATTTTAAACTAGCTGATTCATGTCTGCCATAGCAACTCCCAGATATGAATTAGGTGCACTAAAATGTGCACCGCTTGTAGTGTCAAGTGTAAGAACAAAGTGTCAATTAAAAGTAATGTTTTCAACATCTAAAAGAAAATGTGAGCAACTGAGATTCCTGTCAGTTTACGTAAGAGAGTACATCTGGATAAGATGAATTCTTTTCTACTTTTTGAAAGCTTCTACCAGTACAGTAACCCTCTATAAATAATATTCTTACAGAGTGGAATTAATAGGCCCTCTTTTAGTTATTCGGTACCGAATGAAGCTCATGAAATATTTATATCACGCAAATAGACGGCAGTTACACCCCCATATCTCGAGGTTCACTCTGTAATTAACAGCGCAAGGTTTTAAGTCGATACCTGAAACAATCCCTGAATCTCGAAAACGCAAAACCTGTCACTCCCAGCGAGTGAGAGAGAGAGAGAGAGAGAGAGAGAGAGAAAGAAACGTGTTGAACCTCTCTGAGTTGTTTTTCATAGATAGGAGGGGGGGAAAAAGACGTGTGACCGACGAATGACAATTCTGATGTCAACACGCCTAGAGCAAACAATAGCCTTGTTGCTGACTGCTTCCAATGTTTTACTGTGTCAAAGGACACAGCACACAGCCCTGTAACAAAAAAAAGTAGCCTGTGGTCACAACTGTACAGGGCTCTGTTGCCGAGAGATAAGGGACGCTGGCCAGGCTCACTACCTGAGCGGTCAGTTCCTAGCCGTTACCAGGTTTCTGTGGTGTTGTTTCTTTGTCAAACCCAAAAGAACACTGCGCCTATTTTTTTCTTTTTTTTTACTTTTACATCTAGTTTTCTTTTTTCTTTTTTTTTTTGCAGAATAAGCACACAGTGCTCTTCAAACTACCTTTGCCATCCACAGAAATTTTTTTCTTTTTTTGTTATTAAAAAAATGAAAAGCTAAGCAGCTCAATGCAGTAAATGAGCCAGGCATTCCTGTTTACAAGGTGATCAGCTGGCTATAAATTCTACTCGGTAGAAAGGTGGTAATTTAACTCGATGGTGATCAAACCTCGAAAAATGATTGTTTTGCACTGTAGCTAATAATGCGCTTTATTGATCATGTTGTTATTTATGTAAACCCCCCCCCCCCCAAAAGCCTGGATGAGTTTTCTTGTGCTACACTTCAGATTCTTGGTGCCGTCTATAGACCATGACAAGTACTTCACACACAGCTGTTAAAGTCCAACTATCAGTAACACTGAATTGGAGCAGTGGAACTTATCAGACCATCCCCAACAGGGAAAATTTAATTGACTCGGGCTTCTGTGAGGAGCTTTACAAGTTTTACAAACTCCAGGGAGATGATTCTATCACCTGGTGACTCCTAACAAGGTCTGACACTCTCAGAGGTTTTAAACTTAAAGTAGCACAATATATATTTAATGCATTAATTTATGAATATTTTCCCAGGGAAAAAGAGTGAACATAAAGACTTGTGAAAAATGCAAGCAGTGTATTGGAGTGGGTAGGGGGGGAGTCACCCTTACACAGCAGATGCCACTGTAGGCACTGCGGTCTTTATAATCTGACTACTATGCTAGCATATCATGTTAATTTACTTTCACATGGTTGTCACATCAAAAGTTTATAACATCTTGCTAGCTGAGGAGATCTTTACTATATTGTTTTGTTGAGATAACTGCAAATTCTAAACGAGATATCAAAATAGCAGGCCACCTTTCACCTCGCACTGACCCTGGAAGAGCCCCTACTGGCCATAAGAGCCAAAGCCACGCCCATTTTAGTGTTGGACAGCAGCTCAATGTCACTGAACATGTATATTTGCATATGCATTTGCATAAATTGCAGCAGTGCAGTATAGTGTAGTGGGTTAGGAGCTGGGTTTGGAGCTGCAGGTTGAAATTCCATGCGTGCTGTTGTACCCTTAATCTGATGCTAGACGTTTCAGGAAATTTCCATCTATATCAGTGGATTATATGTTAAAAAGTAAACTGTGTTGCTCTAGATAACGATATCTGTAAAGCCAGCAAATAAATAAATCGTCAACGCAGTCAACATGACTTCAAGATACAGTCATAGCCTGAGTATGACTTACAGTACTCCATATATCAGCATGGTTACAAAGTGTTGGAGTGTTGATATTATGGTATGTAGGAGAATGCTACCTCCTTAGCAACCCACTAAATGCACTGCATTTCACCACCGTCGCCCACGAGAAGCCGCCCTGCTGCAAAAGCAAACCGTACCGAACGAAAAACAGCGAATCTCTCGACCAGACGACGCCTCCCCGCAACACGTGGGCCCCGTTCGGGGCGGCTGTCAATCAACAGCGCGAGATTCCGCGTCCCTCCTCCCCTAGACAAACCGCCCATTAATGGTTTAAGAAGAAAACCATTAAGGTCTCCGAAAATGAATGAAACAAACGACGAGAAAAGACAAACGCCTTTTGAAAAGTCGTGAAAAAAAAAAACGAAAACAAGGGCGCACAAAGCGCGTGAGGTTACGTTGCCAGGGGAGCGGATGTCATGTGGAACCCACATTTAACGGAACCGCGGCAAACGGAAAGGGAGGGACAAAGAGCAGGGCGAACGTAACGAGACTCTCTGCGCCTCGTCTCTGCTCGCCACAGCATCTGATAACGGCAATGGAAAAAGTTCTGGTTTCCTTTAACATATAATTGTTTATCTTAATGCGTCTCTACTTCTGTCGCACTTCTCCAAAGAGTAAAAAGAAACCTGCACACCGTGTGCACAACAGAAATCTGTTACTCTTGACGGTCTACTGTAAATCATTGCAGTGAAGGAAACGAGAGTGTTATTTGTGTTGTTATTTATTTTTGTTTGATCGGTTAGCTTTGGGTAAAGCTTTATTTGCTCTTGCAGTATGTGAATTAAAGTCGTGGAGGTACAACGCTGATAGGACGCGAGAGAAGATGATGTCTGAAAAAGGGTTTTATTGCTCAGGGACTGAAGCCTTTTTAGCAAGTTTAGCGATAGCTGGTCCCTGTTATATCTATGCATAGAGTTAGCCATGTGAATATTGCCCGTGCCTATTCCAACAGACGCCTGCACCATCATTGAAAATAACAGCACAGAAACAAACTCGATATACAGATTTACCACCTACATTATCGTTTATATACCAGATATAGGATCAAGAAAACACAGTAGAGCAATGTGTTTACTACCGTGAGCACCTGCTGAGCAGCTTATTCTATTGATTTGAATGGAGAAAAGAATTTGCAATATTCAGTTTAGATAACGGATGAGTCTTGGCTCTGCAACCAGTCGGGTTTTGTGGAAGTGCTTTGTTTGCAGCTCTGCACTTGATAAATGGTTTGGAACATGTGGTCTGAAATATCAATACAATCTCTATTGTAATTAAAAGAAGGAGCCTGCCAACAGTTGTTGCGCTGTTCTGATTGCGAGCAGAAGCTGAATGGAGAGAGACAATTCAGAAACCCCAAGAATACGACGGGGATTTACAAATCAAAATGGAGGGACTCGGGAAATGAAATTCAGTTTTCTTCCCCTGTCTCCTTGCCCCTGACATTTATCTCTGTGCAAAAAAAAAAAAACAAATAGACAAATTTGCGGTAAAACGGATACCTAGATTATGATGGATAGCATCATTTTCAGGGTACGGGGTTTCAACCCTCAGGTCGTGGGTTCGATTTTTGGGTGGGGCAGAGCCATTGCACACTTAAGTACAGTGGCTGTCTTATGTTCCTCTAGATATGTGAGTGTCTGCAAAATGCCTGAAATGTAAAATGGTGTACTGATGTAACAGTAAATGTAGATGAAACTCCCAGTATAAATAGACTTTCATGAAGGAGCTTTGATATAGCAAGTTCAACAGTCATCACCAATGCATCGATGTGAGGTGAAAAGTCCAGGGGTCAGAAAGTAAAAGTCCGGCCATGTGTTTCTTCCATCCATGAACTCAGCCAGCCAATTTCACTAATGACTTCTACCTCCTGGCTGAAGATTTGTGCTAATTAGCGAATACAGGTGCTTGGAACCAAATATGGGGAGGACGTTTACTTTCTGAACCTGGATTTCCCACTTCTGCAAGCAAGATTTATGCTGCAAGTTACATAGCTGATCAATCTCTAAGTTCTAGACTGTACACTCCAAATATTTTCACCCTACTGTGAGCCTTGTGGTTTTCTTTTTTCATTTTCACATCTCCAGTACTGTATAGACTTCTCACTGAGTCAAAAGATTAACTAAACAGAAAACGCTTTTCCTCATTATTCAAATCTGCCAGTACTTGTATATTCATGGTGAGGCCAATACACACTGTAATGCTAAATTAAACAAAATATGGCTATGATTAGGGCTCTAACAACAAGAGAAACAACTAAAAATATAAGAAGAATTGTATTTCTAGTTCAGGAGATTGTAGGTTGAATGATTTGTAATATAAAATACGTACAGTAAATGCACTTACTTGATTATTTACATGGAAGTAAAAAATTTAAAAGCCATGTGAAATACAAAGTGTCATATTGGAATGAGGGTAGCCATTTTAAATGAAAATAATGAATATTTATCTAATTGAAATTAAAAGCTGTCACTGTGTTGTATTACATACTAAACTACACAATATATTTTAATATGGTGAAATATAGCTATCAATTATACATAATTTAATTATGTTGAAAATCACAGCACACCTTTGAGTATCTGACCTGAAGTTTTTTTGTTTTTTGTTTTTTTTAACTGCTAGAAAATGTACACAGCTAAAAGGCAGTGTGGTATCTGGAGGCTAAGTGGGGTGGTGGTTTCGGTTTGCGTGTAAGTGCAACAAGACATCTTTCGCTGCGGTTCTGCTTCAGGACATACTTGTTCTGAGCAGTTGGACCTGCCAGGATCAGTTCCAGAGTTTCTAGACCTAGTTTCTAGTAGAGCAATCTAGAATAGGAACCTCAGTACAAAGCTCTATCACTCTCGCGAGCGCGTGTCTGTAAAGTGCTAGTCTTAGGGGTCGCGGGGCCAATTAAGCACCGGGCGGCCTCCCCCCCGCCCCCGGCGCTGGCGGTAGCTGGGCCACTCGGCTATTTCTCACCCCAGCAGAGGCCAGTCTTTTCCTGTTGGGGGTGGGACACATTGGCAGTGAGCTGTAGAGGCTAACTCCGCGCTCGCCTGCGCTGTATCTGTTCTGTGGAGAGAGGGAGACAAGAAAAGAGGGGGAGGGAGAAGGGGGGGGCTTCAGTCTCAATTGCATGGAGCACATCCCGGAAACTCGTCACCCGTCCCGTCACACGGCCTCTCGCGCGGCGAGGCCCCGCCCGCCCGCCCGGCCCCGGGAACGCGGGCGGGATCCGCAGAGATTGATGCGTCAGAGCGCGCACGTCGGTTTCCGCCGGTGCGCCGCAAGACCTCTAATTGGCTGCGCTCGTTCGGGGGAAAAACACACCGCTGCATCCGCGTCATCGCTATGGTGATTCGCGGTGATCCCCGTGCCGGCGAGAGCGTGGCTCTCACCCAAAAGCACCTTTGAGATGACTCTGGTTCACATAGACCATAGGGGAGCACTTCTGCAAGCCTCATGGCATTATGTGTTGCCATGTGACGTACTGTAGCAGTCTACAACCCACATATCTTCTTTCAATGTGTCGTAGGCCCAGTCTGCAACCCACATATCTTTGTGGTGTGCTTTTTTTGTAGTTTGAAAAAAGTACATAATCTCAGTTCTTATATCTTTTATAAATTTGGTTTGGCATATTCCATTTCTGTTACAGAACTTAAAATTTCAGGCTGCAAGCCAGGGGAGAGCTTCTATAGTAACGAGTGTAATATATACGGGGGATCATGCCTAATGCTCCTCAGTCAAAAACTCCTGCTGATATTTCCCCTCTCCTGTTCCTTGGTTCAGATACGGACTGGCAGGTCCTCCCATGGGGAGCCCTTACACCACGTCCCGCAGACTCCATTTTAAACTCGGACTCTCGCACTGCCAAATGCCTGTAATGTAATGTAATGTAATGGTGAGCTGACACAAGATGGTATGGGGGGAGGGGGGGGGGGTATGGAGGTACAGGCACCAATAATCACACGATCTGACATCGGCTCCGCCCCCTGACAACGTAAGCAGCTAATGAGGGCCGTGATGAATCAGCTTGGGGTCGATAACGCAAACATGTTCCCTTCGGCTCTTGATCAGATAGCCCTGCGCACTTTCGAGCTGGCGTACAGTATTTACCTGCCAAACTCTACTCTGTTGGGGGGGGCTGGGTGGTGCAGTGGCAACCTGGATGGGTTGCCAGTAATATATCACCCCCCTTTAGATGCAGTAGTAGGGCTCTGCCTGTTTGTACTGAGGCCTGGACTCAGCATTTGGCCTTTACTTTGACGTACAAATACTTGCCAGTGTTAGCCTTTCTTTTCCTTCACAAACGCATGTTAGCGAGTTTGTGGATAATGAAAATGGACTCAACACGCTGTTTGTGTAAAAATTCAATCAACAGTCAAAATTCAATCAACGTACACAACTACTGATTGAATCCAGGGCTGATTGTCTTTATGGGTTGTGTTGAAGCCATAAATGTGGTAATTAGTTTTTTTTTTAATTTTTTTATTAACAAGGTGTAAATTACATACTTAAACCAGATGACGCACTGTGTGTCTCTGCAGAAAACTATGATGCTAAATGCCTGTATTGTAGATAAAGGCTTCCCAGGCCTTGTACTGTCCCCGAAACTGTGCTCTAGCTTTTTGTTCAAACCACTCTCTTAGCCAGTTAGGGTAACTGAACCTGTGCCTATCACTGCTCCCATGACTACTTTCGTCTTTAAGCTGATTTAACAGAATGGCCTTCTCCTCGAGCGGGTGACTTGGTGTAGACTTGAGTGTGATCCCATCTATAATCTAGTCAATCAAACAATCAATCAAATTCTACTTAACCTACCACCTCCCCCCCCCCCCCCCCCCCCCCACAAAGAAACTGCCATGCCGAGTGTTACAGAACAGAAAAGCATTGGGTGTCTGAGAACCGATCCGATTGATTAGCACGCCCTTGAATAAACGGGGGGTATTAATTCCCCTTAGCGCACACGTCTATTTCTGCTGTAATGCGGCCTCAGAGGGCAGATAATTGCTAAAGGGTAATTCAGACTAGCGATAAATTAGCAGCTCTTTGCTCCTGGGATCAGCCATTTTGGTTGGGATGAAAGCTAGCGCCCGGGCTCCAGGGCCGAAGCCGTGAAGTCTTCCTGAAGACGAAAGACGCGCCGCTTCGATGTTACGAGGGGACAGAGGCTTCTTTAGCGAGCTCGAAGTAAAGCTGTTTACTCACAGGGCAGTTTGCACCTGCCCCGCTGCGCGGTGGCTCAGCGTTGCTGCTACTTAGTCTAAATTCGAATCGTTATTGACGTGAGACTGCGCCCCTGTCCCTCTCGCGGCCACTGAAAGCCCCACAGCGCGACACGGCCATTATGAAATAATAACGGCTCTTTCACCTTAGCGCTAATGCACTCGTGCTTATAACCGCTGAATTATTTACTTTTAACGAAGTGCCTCGAGCAACAGTTTTAAGGCTCGGCGATCACTGGAAGCGTATGAATTATCCACGAGGAACACTTTGCCGCGCACATTTCAATTACGCTTCTTATTTTAAGTATGAAAAGTAAAAGGTTTTTGAGATGCATTCGAGATACCGCAAGACGCAACCTAAGGTGATTCAGTCTCACAAGGGTAATATCACACGTTTCTTTATTTCAGTACGTAAACGTGGTCGTGTGACGGTGTAACTGAATTATGAGACCGAACCTCCTGTTGAATACACATGATGAGCATGAAACCGCGATTGAAAAGGAAAATCTCAAAAATGTTCTTTTCCTTCTAAGGAGAACCGGCGCTCCGAAGCGATCGGTACAGCCACAGTTCACCGTAAGCCCGCCGAGACTCCCCGAGGTATCGTTACGCAAATTATGGTAATTCGATTTGCGGCGATCGCAGTGGATTGATAATTAGGTTCACCTGCGGGGGGGGGGGGGGGGGGATCGGCACTCGGGGAAACCTGTAATCCGGCGAATCCCGTTCTGGGAGAGGGGCTCGGTCCGAGGGCGCTGATCGCTGGCTCACGACAGTTCGCCTCAGACAGAGGCCGCAGCGCTTGGCTCTCCGGCGGGATCTGACTCCGCCCTCCGCGGGGCCAACGGACGCGAGGGGGCCGGACTTTAAGGTGGACGCGCAAAAAAAAGGAACGCGCGCGATTGTCATTTTCCGTCATTATTCAATGCGCTCCAGATGCTGGAAACCTCCTCCGTGCGCTCTAAATACAGATCAAAGACGGAAGCGGTCACAAATAGAGGAGAGAGAAAGGGAAGAAAAAAACCAGGTTGCTGTTGCGGCTATGCGCGGTTCCAGATACGATTGGCCGGGGAGAGCGGTACTGTATTTACATGCAGTCATCATTAATCACGAGCAAGCCTGCTGGGAGCATTTCACCATCTGTTACTCATACAGAGGGCAGCTTTACCGGGCGGGGGATTGACTTTAAGAGTTCAGGAATCCGATACATTCTGCGTTTACAGCGTACCGAGGCTCGGGTAATGGAGTTTGACGATTCCCAGCGTACTGCAGTCTACCTGCCACGTAAACTCCTCCCGTGGAACATGAGAGCGATTTAGGAACCTGTCCTGTAGATATTTATGCTTCCTGCTCTCCCGTATTGGAATGAGTAATGTTTATGCAGGAGCCTTCACTGTAAGTGACAGCGAGGTGCTTTGATTGACACCCTTCCCACAGCTGGCCAGGTGTCCTTCAGCTGCACCTCTTTTTGATCCCATACTCGGATCCCATCCCATACACCTCTTTTTCATCCAATGCCGCCAACCCCCGGATATCTGATTGAGGGGGTGATATAGCATTTGAAACGCGCGTCGATCTGCACAAAAGTTGAAGGATGACGTGCCTATGGCCGGCTGTTTGATTCGAGAGAATTTGTACCCGAACTTTGAAACTCTGTCTCCCAACAGCCTCTGTTTTTATTCAGTTTCACTGCAGTCGTACATCAGAGCTTCTGTGCCTCGGCGCTGTTCGTTTACAGATACCAGCAGCAAGTGCCCTTTTGACCCAGGCATACTGAAGGAGACGGGAAGAGGAAGCCAGCGATGTACTGTAAAGTGACCAATGAGCTTGAAGGGGTGGGGCAAGCTTGGTGCAAAAACAAACAACATGCAGAAGTACAGGCGGCTGATAGTCTGTTAGCACAACACACTGCCGGGCGAGCCAATGCTTGAAATGGAAGATTTCTGTGTATCCATCTGTCATTTATGTTTCTTGGAAAACCTCACAATGGCAGGTTGAATTTAACTGCATAGATCAGCAACCTTTGTGAATAAGCTGTGTGCGCGTATGAGAGAGGGAGGGAGGGGGAGCGAGAGAGAATGACTGCAAGCGCTTGCGTAATGTGAACGTGTGCGATTTTGTGTGTGGGTATGTGCACACATTTGTGCGACCAAGAGTGCATGTGCTTGTTTGTATGTGAACATATGCTAACCACATGCACACGTTCAGATACATATCTTTGCGTGGGAATAAATGTGTGCATGTGTGTGTGTGCACGTGCGTGTGAGAAATGAAATTCTTCCTTGTTGCTACATATACAGTGCTACGTGTACATATACGTGTGTTCTGGTAGTGTTTTGTGTGCACTTGTCTAATGGACGCACACCACACACCTATTCAAACTGCCATAAGCATATTATGTTAGATTGTCAGAATGTTTTTCAGCATAAACACTATAAGGATAGTTGTAAAGGCACATCATGGATGCCCTTGGATTACAATATGCACTCTCTCTGTGTTTCATTTGTCCATTTCAAAATATTTTTGTTTAATCCAAGAAATAATAGGCTAAGCCCTATCTTTGCTTCGACATACTTTGTTCTTTGTGAAAACTGCGAAATGCTTATTAGCGTGTAAAGAGCGGCCTTCGCTCAGCATTGTTTTCTGTGTATATTGTTTTTGGTGTACATTGCTTTCTGTGTATATTGTTTTTGGTGTACATTGTTTTCTGTGTACATTGCTTTCTGTGTATATTGTTTTTGGTGTACATTGTTTTCTGTGTACATTGTTTTCTGTGTATATTGTTTTCTGTGTATATTGTTTTTGGTGTACATTGCTTTCTGTGTATATTGTTTTTGGTGTACATTGTTTTCTGTGTATATTGTTTTCTGTGTATATTGTCTTTGGTGTATATTGTTTGGAGGCTCACAGAAGGCCTATCAGAGACTTATTTTGGAACATTACTGCCGTCATCCCACCGCGAGAATCACGATGAATCACTGCTGATCATTTCTTTTGTGCGCGCAGTCAGAACGCAGTAAAAAATCAAATTGCGGCACGTTCTGTTCCTAGACGGCCTGCTCCCATGCATTCCCATCTAATGGCGTTTCCTTTTAAAGCTGAAACACACTACTTTCATTTCAGAGTGATTTAGGGATTATTTCCCTGGCCCTACTGCAAAAAAAAATGCATTAAAATAATCTGCCATTTGCATGTTTCATCTTCACAAAGGAACAACCCCTTCCCCCCTTCTCCCTCTCTCTCTCTCTCTCTCTCTCTCCCTCCTCATCTACTTACTGCCATCTGTTCTTTCTGCGAATCCTAGCAGAATACACAATTCAGAAATCACCAGACTCCCCGTGTCAGAGCCCTGTCACAGAAACGGTACCACACGGCCACGCCCACAAGCTAGCGGCCATTGTGACTAAACAACTCAGGAGCTGAATTCCGCTTTTTATTAGGAGCCGCAACGAAGGGCACCGCCAATCTATCGCAGGGCACACACACCATTCACTCACACACTCATACCTGTGGGCAATTTTAGGGTCTCCAATCGGCCTACCTGCATGTCTTTGGACTGTGGGAGGAAACCGGAGTACCCGGAGGAAACCAACGCGGACACGAGGAGAACATGCAAGCGCCACACAGAAAGGCCCCAAGCCGAGATTCAAACCCACAACCTTCTTGCCGTGAGGCGACAGTGCTACCCACTGCACCACCGTGCTGCCCTATTATTATTATTATTATTATTAGTATTATTATTATAAGTATTATTATTAAATCTTGCAGTAGAACACTTCTCTATAGTACCTGTGTTGCGCTACCCCTCGGCACAGCCGTGCGAGCTGGAAGCTGTTTCTATGTGACGGGGCAGATGAGCCGGAATGTTCTGGAATCTGAGTGCATATGAATAAATGGGATGGGGGAGGGGGGAGGGAGGAGAGGGGAGGCGGACGGGCGGGGAAACAGCGGGGTGTGGTCACTACCCACAGAGGCCAGGCTTCTCAGTACCATCAGAGCAACTGCTTCTGCCAGTCTGTGTTTCATAACTCAGGGGAGCCCCTAAGTAAAGCGTGTGTGCGCACATGTTTGTGTTTATACGCGTGCGCGTGTGTGTGCGCGCGTGCACGTGTGTGGTTGTGCTCATAACGTCTACTTAGCAGTTCTCATTTAGCATTTCTAGGCGTTTTGACCTTTTGCCCTCTTTAAACACGATCAGATTATTTCATCTAATGTGCAGACTTCACTCCTGGGAGCTGTTATAGCACTTTCATCGCATCGTAGAGTGAGCGGCGCGCACGCTAAGAGAACCGCAAGCCTCCGCCGGGCTTCCTTTATCCAGCGCCGTTTAAAGACTGACAGTTGGCGGCGACTGTCGATCAAGGCGCGCGCCCCGGCGCGCAACCTTTCGGGCCCCTTTGTTTGATAACGTTTTCCTGCCCCCGTCGGCGCGCCTCTTAAAAAGACCCCCTCTTCTCCGGCGCGCGCGTTCTTTCCCCGCACCCCGTGACGAACACAAATAGCTTTCGTTCTGGCAGAAACGCCCGGCTGTTTATCGCAGTAGGCATCAAAGAGGTGTAAATGTGCAAAACTATCCGAGTCCCTCCAGACGCTTGGGGCTCCGCAGACGAAATCTAGCGGCGCGCGCTAAACTGTTTACTCACAGGTCACTTTCCCGCTCTGCGCCGCGGAGACGGCTCGCCCTCAGCTCCGCGGAAAGGGGACGGAAACCGAGAGGAAGACTCGGGCGAGGCCGGCGGCGCCGCTGGAGAAGCGGCCCTCGTGCCCGTTGGAGTAGATTTCGGCCATGGCTGATGACCCTGCAGTTTTTCCAGGGTTCTGCCTATCAGACCCCCCCTGTAGCTGCTGTGGGGTTACCGTGGCAGCAGCCCCTAGCATCACAGCTGTACTAACGCAGGGGTTGAGTGGAACATGGAAGAATGATGTGGACAACATAGGTGGGAAGAGGTACTGGGTGGGACTAGAGGATGGCAGCTGCTAATGCCCGGAGCTGCCGGTCACAGTGCCAGCCGACATTAGCGGCTTCCTTTCAAAACCTGGTCATGTGACTAAGGACAGGTCATGTGATAGGGGAGGATGACTGTGCGTGTGTCCGTATGTGTGGGTGTGTCAATTTCTAGAATGTTATCAGTCAGGCCATCACGGTGCACCATGGGAGATGAGTGAAAGACAGCCCATTGGCCGTCAGTTCATAACCGTCTAAAAAGCAGCACAAATGGCTGCTTTTTAGACAATACACAGTACACATGACCGGCTTACGTCATGGTAAAGGGGAGAGCAGCAATTGCTCAGCATCGATTTAACTCCAGCAGAGTTCATACGAGTCCGAGAGTGATCAGGCGCACTACCCCAGAGGCGATTCAGCAGCGAACGTTTTACCGGTGTGCAAAGGGACCGTTTCTCATACAAACTTCTCTAACCTTAATCGCGTACATCTAAATAAAATTCTGCGTGGGACTAGAGTTGGAAACAGCAGGCAAATAAATGGATCACAACGTGTCTTCACGTGTGCCCGTCTGTTGTTCTATTTTAGTGTTTCTTTTGCCGGGCGTCCAAAACCACGGCACAGACAACGGCTCTGCGATTCGGTTCGGTCCAGGAAAATGTACCTGGCACCCACAACGAAAGGCGCGCTCCAAGCAATTGTATCGGTCTGCGTCCTCGCGCTCAACCATGGCGAGAAGAAAAACAGTCCCCCGCCCCCCCCCCGCTCCTCGCCATGCTCGCTGGACATCGGACCTAGAAACGCACTCCTTTGGCAAATCTGATCTTTGCCAGGATTTTAATCTACTAGCGGTGGGTAATCTGAGCATGAATCGCGGGCGCTTAGCCTGGAAGGCCTCTCCTCGCTGGAGCCATTCGTCATCTCTAAATATAGGCCTTACAGCCTCAGTCAGTCGCCCAGAGAATCTGCCAGCTGCCCCCCAGCCCCCGGGCCCGGCGGGTTAGAGCATTACACGGTCAGGACCACGACTGCTCAGTCCCAGCAAAGATCCTCAACTTCAGCTGCACTCAGCGGCGGCCGGGGAGAGCGCAGAGAAATGACGGGCGCTTACGACAACGTGCTAACGGCGGTAAAACGTGCGCCGCTGTAAACGTTTTTTTTTTATTTCCTAAAGGAATGTCCGTCATTAACTTCCAAGAGAGGTGAAAAACGGGAGGCAAGCGATCGTTAGAAGAGTCCCGCCGCCCGCCTCCCGTAACGAGGCGCGCAAGCGGCCGTCAAACGCGCCCTGTTCCCGCGAACGTTTATCGTGGGGGAGAGAGAATGGCGGGTAGTTTGCGCGTTCCTCCCTGTTCTAGCCAGGCCAGTAAAGCCAGGGCCTTCAGAAAAGGAACGAGGGGGCTGCAAAACTCGGACTCCGCCCGGGTCTCTGAGCGAGTCGGAGCGCACGGGTACCGCCCCGCGTTCCTCTCTCGGGCGTGGCTCCGCTACACGCTCCCCGTCTCCGCGGCGAGCCCGTCGGAACATTTTTGGCAGGGGCGCACACGTGTGTTACATTAAGCCCAGATCTGTGTAAATAATACGGGCCTGGACAAATTCTTTCCAAACCCTGCTGATGCAACAGCTTGCGTTACAGGTAACACAATACCCGGTTGGCAGGGCGACAGGGCTCCATGCATTAGCCGTAATGGGAAAGTGCAAACCAGCTACCAAACCAGCGCACCAGAAGCAGCAGCCTTTTTCTCTGGAAAAAACAAGCAAGAAATGCTAAGAAGACAAATGGGCTGCAGTGCGTGACCTTAAATCTACTTACTATAATCAACCCGGTTCAAGCTAACCGTAAGACTGAAAGCCGCCATTTTACAAGCCCAGTGCCCGCCCCTCCTTTGTTTCTCCTCTGTGTTTCTCTCTCCTTGACGATACATTCTTTTTTTTGTTCAGCCACCCGCTGCCCATAGACCCGCCGTGCGAGTTTAGAGCCAAACTGACCGGTAATGGTGTGTTTGTTTTGGTGTCTGTCGGGGACGGGGGGGGGGGGGGGGGGGGGGGGGGGCGGGGGGGGAGTCCCCACAGAAAAGTTACTAGCTTGCACACATTATCTTCTCAAACACACAGCGCGAGCTTCCTGCGGCTGCAAGCTCTCGGCTTGCTGTGTGAAAGGTACGCTGAACCCTGTCCAAATCCGCCCCGCACAGCTCAGGGGAGGCAGGACTCATAGTAATGTAAGAACCTCTCACACATACACACACACACTCAGGCATTTTGAAACCGCAACTGTAACAATACTTACGGAACATATTTGCCAAAAGCTGTTCATGATAACTTTTTGCCACATATTTATGGTGTGAGCATGAAAAGACAGCCGAAGGTGTGCACAGCTGCAGCGCAGTGACAGCGATGAAGCTGCACTCTTACAAGCTTCTTCGAATCTGATTACATAGTTACTGTCATCTGGTGGTTGTCTCAAGAAACTACAGTACAGTTGACACACTTTGGAACTTTCATGTTGTGTAGATAAAAGAACAAATTCTTCACTTCTAATAGAAAATTTACATAATGGTTAATGGCAATTTTTTTTGGATAACATAAAATTGTGTCTTGGCTATGTTTTCCCAAGTTTAACCCAAGTTTAAATGAATGATTTAACTGTGCTTTTTTGTACATTAGCACATTAAATGAGTATTTTTGTATGCACGGTTACCAGCTGAAGTATGCTGTGGTAATGGTAAAGGTAAGAGTCACACAGCAGATGAGTGAAATCATACTAAACGCTTTGGGCACATCTACTGTACTTTACTGAGGACTGTGTCTTTATTGAAGGCGTTCTACTCGTTTTGCAGGCATTTATGGAAAAAGCGCTCCGAGCTCTTTCATTCCGATGTCAAATTCCAGCCCCCTGTCCGAGTTCTTCGGTCTGCGCGTCGCAACTCTGCGAACGCACCTGAAAAATCCGCTTCATTCGAAAACCCAGGTGACAAAACGGCCGGCTTCCCCGACCGAGCCTCGCCCGGCCGATAAAGAGCGTCCCCGCTGAGCGGGGATACACCGGTGCGCTGTAACAGCAGCAGAGCACAAAAAAAAACACGTGCGCTCAGAGACCCCCAACGCGCTCCCGATCCCACAACGCCGGCTTCTGCCGTGTCTCGCGCCGCCATGTGGGAAACCGCCCCCTGAATTAACATTTCCCACCCCCCCCTCACCCCCCACACCCCCCGTGCAGGCAGCAGCGGCGGCGGCGGCGGGGGAAACCGGGCCGGCGGGTCAGCGGCCGCCTTGTTCCGCGCTCCGGCGGGAGAGCGAGCGTCGGCCCCGCGCCGGCTCCCTAATGAGCCTGTCAGGGTCCGTTAGAGGCGGGGCCCCCCCCGGCGGCCGCGGCCCCGCAGACAGCTCTTATTAGCCGGGTAATGGCGTGCCACGGGGGCAGATTAGGCTGGCACCGCCGAGGCCCTCCCATCATCTTTTCATTCATCTGCCTCTGATGCAATAAAGCCCACTTCTCCCGGAGCTGGTGACGGCGATAGCATCGCGGGAGGGAGGGGGGTAAATGAAATTAACACGCCCCCAACCCACCCCCCCTCCCTAGATAAGGTTCGGAGGGGGACATCTGTCACTCAGAAGGCCCGGAGGAGGTTTTACTTGCTAAGCGATCTCTGCCCGTTCGGAGAAAAATAGGACACAATTTCTGCTGTTGGTGCCTCTTACAGTATGTTGTCTTACAGTATGAGTCCAGAAAAAATCCAGAAAATTTTTGTCCATAATAAAGATGTAGTGATGCGGTATGGCACTCTCAACGTAAATATAACACACAAAAAATGTGGAATTCCTGAACCAAATGCAGATTTACCCACAATGCAATTTTGAGCACTTGAATCTATTGCATAAACTTCTGCCATCACATCCTGGGTAAAGTCTGGGATTGACTCTAAATTGTCTCGTTGCTTCAGAAGTAGTTTCTGGTCACTGCCAAACGATCCTCTTTCAAAAAACAGGAAAGCAAATAACCGCAGAAATTTTTCTACGGTTTCCACCGCGTACAGAGGTCAGGCCACGCCTCACGCTTATTTTTGGCGACGCGCTTCGCCGTGAAGGCGAGCCGCCCTTAACCGCGAGTCAAATACCTGCGCGACGTCGACTGCCACTTCCAAACACCTCCACTCCAATGCCGCCATTCTCCGATTAAAATTTCAGCGTCAACAGCCTCCTTGCTAATTGACCTCAAACGGGGGGGGGGGGGGGCGCAGCATAAATTTCAGGTACAGATTTACGCCATGCTTCCCATAAAACCCCCAGCCATTCCTCTCCCCTCGACAGCTCTCAGTGAACACAGTACTCGGGGGGGGGCAGGGCGGGGGTTTGGGGGGGCGTTATCACCCCCGCCACTCCGAGCCAGCGGAGCGATAAGCCCCTCTTATTGTCCGCAGGCCCGTTACGTAAGCGCACGCACCGACACCGCGCTCTCAGTGTCCAGCTCTCACCCCGTTTCCAGCCCACTGTCCAAACTGTCTGAGGGGCCATACCGACACCCCTCGTCCAGGATCTCCGCGTCTGCGGGTTCCCAATTAAACCCGAAATCTAGGCCGCTGCGTGGGGGTTGGAGACTTTTTTTTTTACCCCCCCTAGAAACTCACACCTGTATTGTACCAGATAGTGCCCTTGTGTCTTTTCGAGGGAATTTACCACCTTCTACCCCCTCCTCCCCTCCCCACCACACTGCCAACCTCCTTTTGAAGTGTGTGGTCACACAGAAGAAGCGTAAAGTCGAAATTTCAGACAGGAAAGGGTTAAGTCTCTTATCTCTGTTCTCCAGAAGAAATTCCTACTAGAAGCCACAGTCCACTGATTTCCTGCTCTCTTGCCCAATGCCCTATTTTTACCCACTGCTCTAGAATACCACTGACAGCTTTTTCCTTGTCACTGACACATTTCCTGCCATTTTCGTTATGACATTTCTCTCCCGGGTTAGTTCAACGACATTTCCAACAGCCCCCTTTCTCGATTACAACCTTTAGCGGGCCGTTTGGATTCAAATCTGTTTTAGGGCCAAATTCTGCGGAGGCGCTCTCGCGTTTTCTGTCACGGAGCCACTGTGTATGTGTAACGCTCACTCTGGACACAGAATCCGCGTCAAGAAAAAGCCCTCCGTTTACATAGTTAACTCTTTCACAGAAGAAAGGTGAAGAGGAATATATATTTGGGAACAGCAGCTTAGTAAACCTTAATAAATCATGTTACATATTCTTTTTAGGGCGCTTTATCATGTTGAGTACAGTACAGATCTCTCCGGGTCAAATACTCCACGCCTGCAGACAACGGCCTTACACAGACCTGCTCGTTAGCGCCCTGCTCTACATTCGGCAATTTGCTGACCTCACTCATCGTTCGCTTGGCTGGGAGTCTTGGGGGTGAAACGAAAAGGCCGCATCTGGGGCGCAAGTCAGCATTAACGCTTCGCTCCTGGCGTCCCCGCGCCTGACCGACGCGGCAAACAACACATCCAACGCTAATGAAGCCGTTTTCCCTCAGACCGAGTTTCGCTGAGACGCGCTAACCTAGCTGCTAATGCAGTGTCGGCTGCAATCGGCGCAATGCCAGACTGACACGCGAGCACGCCTGCGGTCTGCGAGAATCACAGCTGGTGAAACGCGCCGTGCGTCTGCGGGCACGGTAACGTTTAGTTAATCTCGCCGTAGATAATCATACACACAATTTGCTCAGGGGGAAAGAAAATGTCTTGCAATTCACAGACCAAAACGGGTACAGTATAACCTGTTAACTGCTGAGGCGCAGTTCGAGAGAGGCGGACGGTCCGGTTCGTAGCGATTCGGTTCCGGGTCAAAGCAGTTTAAACGAGGTCAAGCGCAGGACATAAAAGCGGACCCGGCGACCGTGCGATCTTTGGCGGGCGGAGCACTTCAGAGCCCGGAGGTTTTCATACTTCCCCGCTCTCTCGGTCACCTGCAGAACGCCGCCGGTAGAGGGGGGTCTTGGGAAATGCAGTCCAAAATGCTAGCAGGGTGCGGCGCTGAGGAGTTGATAATGACGAATGCGGTGTCTTTGCCTGGTGCCCTGGGTCTGACCGAGCCCTGTTTTGAAACGGAGAGGCGTGAAAAGGAGAAAAATCTCACTCTTCAAAATATTTTCTTGACCTCCGAACCGGGACTAAGCAGCGGCCTCATAGCAAGGTGCATTCAGTAAATGCCACAGTATCACAGGGCTGTATTTTGGCAGTAAAGGCACAATTGCCAAACTCCAGCGGCGACTTGCAGCGGTGGCAAAGTTAGGTGTGCCAGACTCAATTTCCACTGTACCGTGACCAGCGACTGCAAAACAGGGCCCGTTGTTTTGGTTTTTTTTGTTTGTTTTTTTTTTCCCAGGGAGATTCAAAATGAGGCCACATGCTGTATGCGGAATAATACTCATTTCAGCCTTCCTGTCACTTGCATTCAGATCAACGCGATGACTGGAAAAAGGTTGAAAAACAAGCCGCAATCGATAGTACCCTCCCCGCTCCTTCCGGCTGAAATGTACACAAATCGGATGCACACTGCGGCTATTTTCTTTCTCCGGGGAAATTGAGGCAGAAAAATAAAGGTATACATCTGATAAAGCGTGTGAGGAGCTGTATTAACTGGGAAGACGTAAGCCAGCCACAAACAGAAAACAGCGGGTTCAAACCGAAGTAATAAATCACAGTTATAGAAATGGCTGCGGCATTACTCTGTAAAGCATTCTCAAAAATAATGTATGCTAAATCCATACAGTATACTCAGATGGAAAAGCATTTGCGATCAATGCATTCCTTACACTAAAGGCAATAATGGTACATAAATGGAGCACACAATAGCCAGCTGAGTGTTGGATCAAAGTAAGGCTCGCAAGTTGCTGACCATTAATTGTAGCTGCTCTCAGTGAATCAATCTTCTTTTTCCACTCTTTCATCTAGAGGCTGATTTAAGGATTTTGCTCGATATGATGACTTTCAAGAAAATTCTCAGTAAACAAACTGTGAACCTATGTTGAACGTGCGTTGCGAGCAATCTTCATATATTACACGATATAAAATGACTTCATCTTGCCGAAAAAATAAGCAAAATCACAGATTAAGCGCGAGAAGACAAGGACATTGATTGACACACTGTATCACTGACTGATGTTCAGCTGAGAATAATTAGAAAACGTGATGCATGCAACGCCGATTTCATAGTTTCTTCAATGCGTTGCTGGTGAATCCAATGCTAACTCGTCGCACAGCGCTCATCAAATAATTACTGCCATTTTGTTTTCTTGCTTGGATTCACCCCTCTTTCCTCCTGAATTGCTGCTGCAAACTAGCTCCTCCCATCTCCCACTTCTGTCTGTGGTGTTGCTCTGTGCTAATGGGCTGGGGATTGCAGCCACCCATGTGATAAAAGGCACCATGTGATAAAGGCATATAGAGTTATGCACCATGTGATAAAGGCATATAGAGTCATCTGGGTTACGGAGGCTCTGAGCTTCACCGCTTGGACAGCCAACCTGTGATCAAGAAATAAATCATAATTTTGATTGGCTTCTCTTCTGTCAATTCGCACATGCTGTGCAGATACTGTAATACATTTCGCATCAGCTGCGGTTTCTTGGGTTTTAAAAACAATTTATGAAAAAAAAAAAGAATGAAAACAGAAAAATGAGAGCGATTAACAGTATCACAGTGTGGACGTTCAAAGTGACTTAGTTCAAAGTTTAAAGTGATCTCTTAGTGCTTTTTGAGTAAAGGGGGTAACTTATCTCAGACATCACTCATGTGAGAGAGAGAAAGAGAGAGAGAGAGAGAGAGAGAGAGAGAGAGAGAAAGAGTGTGAGAGAGAGAGAGAGAGTGTGCGCCCACCAAGATGAAATGGATTACAAAGTCCAAAGTCATAAATAATAAGGACCATAAATCCTGTCAATATGTCAATAAAGCAATAAAAATGCAAGCAGCATCTCGATTGTGTCCCAGCGTTGAGCAAATAAACCGCGCGACTCGACTTCCTCACCCAGCGGGATGTCCGTTTCGGGCCGATTTACCGCCGCGGATGAGGGTGCAAAATTTGACCTGCCTTAACTGCACCCAGACAACTATTTTTGCATGTTCCATCAGCGCATTTGGCCGTCGCTAACCCCCGTTTAAAAGCAATTCCGACGTAATGCTAAGAAAAACAATTAGAAGGCCCCGCTCGAAAAATTGGCGTTTGTGCGAGGCCTCTGTTTACTTGCACATTACTTTGCGGGGAAACCACCTGGTGCGATTTAATATCGTGGTGAACAGTGGGGTCATTGTCCAGGCATGGAGATATGGTCCTGAGTGACCCATTTAGGGCACATGCCTAGATCTGACAAGGGCCTGTTATGTCTAGGACGGCTTGAAACGCTCCAGGCTCTGAAAAATGGCTGCGTATGTTCGATACCGAGAAAGAAAAAAACCTGTTTGGCTGACTGAGACTAGAGCAGTAGGCACTACACACAAGATAACCGATCCTCTGTGGAAAAAATAAAAAATAAAAGAAATAAATAAATAAAAATGGAGATTTCATTTGACCTCTACATGGGAACTGCTGGATTTGATCAAAATCACAGAAGCCTCCTCTTAATCTGCAGAGATTTTCCGAGGCAGCGGTACCAGAATCTCAAGTAGATTGCAGGATGATGTGTTAAAAACAAGATCGAGTGATAAGTCGGGCACCGCCTTGCAACTGTGTTTACATCAATGTCATTGCTTAAATGCTGGGGGTTTTCTCGCCAGTAAAGTGGGAAACGATGGCAAGAGAGCAAAGCAAATCCAGATTCAAAGTTAAATTGTCTCTGCGAGGCTAGGGAGCCAGCTGCCGGGAAAAGAAAATGGCCGCGTTTTTGCTCAACCATTTTTCTCATCGCCGTGCACTTTTTCCATCCAGATATATCACATGGGGGGGGGACTGTACAATGTGCAAACCACACCTATGACACTAGGTTTTCCCTCTAGCCATACAGAAACAAGGAGCGGCTAATCGAGGAAGACCGAACTGGTCGAAACGCGCCGCTACTTAGCTACATGCTGCCATTACAACCCAGCATGAGATGAACGCAAGGGGTTAAATATTAAAGGTCAAAGTAGAGAAACACACACCATCAAGGTAAAAAATAATAAAACAATGAGGCGCACAAAATAAATGTATAAATTGATAAAAAGACCGCTTTGAATTGGTACATACACAAATCCAAAACCATTGGACAGAGCTTTGGATTATTTAAATACAAGAATTAGAATTTTTTTTAAAAACCCTTCGCCAAGGGTTAAGGTAAGTTATATTAACCGCTATTTTCAGCTATTAACAGCGATTCAAGATGCTGCTCCTTATTGCATGTTATACGTTGGTCTGAAACTGTAACATGCTTATGATTAATGTATGAGTTACAGGACCTTTTCTTAAGATGTATTCGAAAACCCTAAACAGTCACTTAACGGACGAGTGCGGTTCCTCCGAGGATGATTGAGCGAGCCCGGCACCGAGGAGAGTCACTCGATTATCCGTTTTAATACCGTCGCGCAAAATTGTTTCTAGAAGCCTACTCCGATTTGGTCGAGCAACAGAAGCAATCACGGCGATACGGCGGATTCTGACTGCACGCCCCTTCCACCTCCCGCCCTGACATTACCGAGATAAATAAAGCTTTTCATCGCGCAGGAACGCGCGGGAGAGCGGTAATGACACGGTACTGAAAGAGACGCCGGCGTCGAAGCCAGGAAAGATTAATATGCTTTTCATTTTAAAAGGATTTCTGTGACCGAAGCGGTCTGAAAACAAAAAAACAGTCTTTTTTTTTCTCCCAATCGGCTTTCATCTAGATTTTTTTAAATATATAAATTGTGCTTTAGATTTCTTTGAAAAGAATAATCTAATTACATTCCCTGACTAGCTAGAGTGAATTTAAATTCATTAACGTGCAGCAATGGGCGGAAAACATTCAATCACGGGTCCTTGTTTCATTTTCTCTGTAATTAAATCGGTTTGAATAAAAAGCATGTAAACTCACAAATGATTTGGAGGAAATTTGCATTTTTAATCACAGCAGATTACTTTAATAACTCAATAAATCTCTGACAGTTAGAGTGGCTGTGGAAACATTGTCACACCCGTTTAGTTCTGCAATTTCAACCAGTATCCTATTATGCAAAACAGCCTCATAAGGCCATTTACGGGAGTTCTATTCCCCATGTAAACCCCCTGCCCTATTAACTGATAATCCCCAATTAGCACACAATTCATTCACCTAAAAGTGCCATAAGCAAGTTTGTGACAAATGTCTGTTTGTATCTTTTAAATGCAAATTGCCAGTGTGTTAATGATACTGGTTCATTACTATACAAGTTCGGTAAAATTCAACACTGAGGAGGAAGCCTGAGTAATTTGTACAGAATGGGTCAGGTCTTCTCCAGGAGACCTGCTGCGTCATGGCCAAGCGCGATCGCAAACATGGCTGCCGCCCGCTCTCCCCAGATAAACTTTTATTAAATTCTTTGACCCGCCGGTCAGTCCTTCTCCTGCAGTCAGCACGGGCTCCGAGAGACAAATCCAACATGGTTTCTCATCGTGCTTCCGTGAAATCTGGTCCAAACCATTAACGGTGGTCTAAGCAAAGCACTTCAACCTGTCAAACTAGGCTCACTGAAGAACACAAACCCCCGTATCGCGTAATCTACGGTTTCCTGGTCCCCAGGAGAGTAGGTTTCAGGGCCGGAAAGCATGAATTGATCATGGTGTTCTGACATTATGTCAGCTGCATTCTACCGATGCAAACAGCAGAGAAGAGATTTGCGTGCAAGCAACATATTTGTTTTAAAAGCAAAGCAAAAAAAGAGAGAAAGAAGCAAGATAATTAGGCACAAAATTTATTCCACCAAAAAAACAAACGAGCTATAATTATAATGGACTTGACCTGACAAGTCAATAATGGTTCCTTAGAGCTAAGCAGAAAATCAGCAACAATTTTCTGGGCTACAGTAAGAGTTCTGCATGGAATGCCTTAGCAGAGTTCTCCCTCAAAGCTCATTAGTGGATCCACAAAAAGAATGACACCTCATCTCTCCGCTCCAAAATACGAATCCAAGTTTTCGTTATGCACAATATAAAAGTAAATACATGAATCGACGATGATTTCTCTCATGTGTGAACTAGGCTGATATGGGGAAAACTTCAAAGAAACTAAACCTAAATATGAAAGAGTAGCTTGCATGTGTTCCAAAGTCAAAACGTACCACAAAGTCCCAGGAGGAACGAAAATAAAACAGCCCTCCACACAGTCAACAGCATTAGACTGCATATACTGAGGCCTGCTAAAAAAAAAAAAAAAAGAAAAAGTCATGTGATTCATCTCATTACTGTTACAACCTTTGCTTGACTTATATTTTTCCCTTTCTCGGGCTGCAAACCGCATGTATTACAATATCACTCTGCTGTTTGGGTGTGTCATGATATGGCCAAGGTTTGTTTTGATTCATTTCAGAAGAATTTGAGAACCCGTCTTCACCGAGTTCTTTCACATAGTCCGGACTAGAGCAATAAAAAGGTACACAAAGACCACATCCTCTGAATCAACAGTTAAAAAAGGAGATGGATTCTCCCTGGAAACCATATGTCACCACCGTGGACAATGAAAGATAATAGTGCATACAGATGGAATTCTCCAGCTTTTCAAACTGTGTAATCCTCAGGAGTATACAATCCGAATGTGTAAACATGAACTTCATTGTGAAAAGTACTTCTGGAAATAAACGATGTGTGGAGGTGTACCCTGGTTTAAATATTTTAAAAGGTACACAGGAGGCAGGTGCAGAACAAGTACATACATTTTGCAAAATAAACAAAATATCTGTATGATCTTCACCATCACACTGAGCATATGCTGGCAAGCTCTTTGATAGCAAGATTCATTTCATGGTCCTCTTGCTGCAAGATGCTGATATCGCCTCCTTATTGAGACCCCTGTTAAGCCACTATTAAAAACACAGTATTACAAGTTACCCGAATTCATTCAATTAGTCTGTCAATACCAACTGAGTATAATTGCTGCAGTTGGATATTGGAATATGAGCTCGTTCTGCGATTGATTGCTCTGTATAAAAATTATATGGTATAACATCTTGGTTAAAGGATTAGTTTATGAGAATGTACAGAATGCATCATGATTAATTTAATTAATCACAGCTTTATCATAACCAGTTACATTCTAATGTAAAACAGCAGACAAACAGTGGATATCACCTGAATTGCGGGCTGCCAGATTTGACTGTAGAAAAAGAATGGCCGAGACGATAAGCTAACCTTCGGGCTTACGGGGTAATGTTTTCAAGCCTCGCTAATTAGCCGTTCCTTGACATGGAATCCAGGCTAATTTACACGCACTTTAAATGTTAACATTAGCATGCCATCTCCCCATTCCCCCAGAAAACCATTTGATAGCACAGCCCTCTGAGGCTATACCACCATTATGCTCTTACAAGGCCCATTTAATGATTGAAGTAAGCCAGCATTTATTAGGATGATATGTGGACTTCATTATGTAAAACACATGAAAACGGTGTATACAGTAAATTATTAGAACATTACACGTATTGTGTATTAGTGTGCAGTCCTTCTGTGGACTATGTGAGCTATAAGATTAACCAAGAAATAGAGTACGGCATGGCTTGCTGTACTGAAGCCTTTTGATATCATGATTTAACAGAGGGATGCTGGATTAAAGCATAAGGATGAATCTGATCGGAACAGAGGGTGCATTGCTACAAAGAGGCTTTATGTTAAATGTATAGCAATAGGCCCATGATGACAAACAGCCGCTAGACCCTGGGTTAACCACTACAGAGCTTGCCAAATTCCAAATAAACTGCAGTTTGTTTCAAATCCAGACAATAAGAATTAAAGCAGACAAGAGCATTAAAGCAAATAAAGAAATATTTTTGTGAAATAAGTATACTTCACCAGGTCAGTTTATGTTTATATATATATATATATATATATACTGTATATACACACCTTATATATATATATATATATATATATAGCTTGCGCCATTGCACATTTTAAAATAAAATACTGTGCACAGAGAACTGCAACAAAGGGAGAGGAAAAGACATGTCCCTGTGTGCTGCACTCTTCCTCTGCATTTTCCTACAAGCTTTTATGCACTCCTTTCAGATTAAAACACCATTTGCTCTGCTCGCGACTAATACCACTAAAAATAGCTTCTGAGAGGAGCTGTCAAAGCTGATTTGACAGGACAAGTACAAGGAAAGTGTATTAGTGCACAAAGCAGGAGAGCTCAATTGGAAAGAATGGCAATATCTAATATGTTTGAATATGTCCAGCTTCGCTTGCGTATATTTTTCTCCCCAAATTTAAGAGGCTTTTAAACCATTTTGGCTTCAGTATAAATATTATAAATACTACTTTCAGCACTTGTATGAATTCCATTCTTCAGTTATTTCCACTTCTGTCTATAATCATTTTGGAAATTATCATATATGCTATTAAAGGTTGCAGATAGGCCATACACACTAGGGAAAACACATTCAATTAATGTCACCATCCAGCTATACAGTAGCACTGGTTCTCTGTTAAGAAACACTGTGTATAAATGTTTTAGTTTTTTTCCCTGAAGGCCTTGTTCCCTCAGAACCTGCCTAACTTTGAGAGACAGCCAATGCAGCCAAAACACTAGTGTTCTCCAGCAGTGCAGATCCATCAAAGATTTAGGCCTGGATTCAAACATGAAATGCCTGTCTTTATTTCTTCACAAACAGTTTTAGGGAATTTAGGGAATCGCAAAACATTAACTGTAAAGAAATGTATTCAGTTGCATTGTCTTTACCTGCAAAGAAGAGACTGTTGATTAAACCCAGGTCTTAGTTTCCTTTACTGAGCTGATCTTCCCTGTAGAACTGGGCTTGGATCTTAGGCTGCTATGACCCTGTAGAGCGCACTGATTCTGTCTCGCACTTAACTTTCTGTTTTTGTTTTCAATTCAATTCTGAATTATAAGAAAGTTTTTTGTCAGCTTATAAACCAGAGACTCTTTGTGTGTCCAAAACTTGGTCGGACACAGCGATGGATACACTACAGACGGAAGGTAAAATGGTGGCCCTGCAGGAGATGGGCCGAAAGGCCTGTCCTCATCAACAGGCATTTCTGCGTTACGATGCAATTATGATTTATTTCAGAAACATTTGACAACTGGAAAAAATGGAGCACCTCTTGCTGGAATGCATCTCTCGAAGATAATGACGAGGCCTGTTGCCACGAGAGTGAATTTCCGTGCCTTGTTCCCGCCCCTCCGAAAAGAGAGGGACATATTGAGCGCGGAAAGGGTTACTCTTCAAATGGGCGAGTTTCCTCCATCACGGCAGATGGAGCAGCTGTCTTTACCTTTGGCAGGCAAACAGCGTCATTAAAAGCGGCCAAGTTTGTTTTCCTGTTTGATAATAAGCCCTGAGCAAACACGCCTATATCTCTTCACTGCACCGTACTTCTCTTCTGTTCCTACAGAGGACTATCCATCTGGAATCCTACCCTTTCGGATCAGTCGAGACCACGGCACGGGCTTGTATTCAATCAACATTTGCCCCTAATTCCGACCTGCACATAAACGCAGCTTGGCGAGTTAACGGCAGTTTGTGAAGAAGCAGAACGGATGGTTGTAATTATTTTAAGTCTAAAGTTAAGGACAAATGAATGAATCCAGGCCACTAGACTTTTTTTGTATAATTCTCCCAGACTTCTGCCCAAAACCTGAAAAGGGCTCACTTTTTAGGCGTCAAATATATTTTAAAAAAATCAATTTAAAAGGCTGAAAACAACTGTTGCAGCTGCTTTAGTCTGGTGTTACAGCATGGTTTAACGGCAGCTATATATACACACCGCGTTCGAATAAAGTCTCTTTTTCCCCCTGTATTACCTCACTGGTTCCAATATAGCACCGCACAGCAAAACCTTGTGGTCTTACTTCCAGTTTATAACAGAACCACACATCCATAATAGAAAAACAGGATTACAGTAAAGCCATGGACCGGGACCCGCATTCCATTGAAAGGTCAAAGAGAAAATATCACAGAGGGTAACTCATCTCCTAAGTGTTTGACCATACGATACATTGCAATAAATTCATTATTTATTTTTTCAGTTACGCTGTCCCACAGTCTGACAGAATCATTTAAACACCCACCCACCCAAATGAACAACATGTCGGTTAACAAAGATATGACACAATGCACCAATAGTACTTTGTACTTTCGGTAGTGCATATTTAAGTTTCATGAGAGGTTAAATGTAAGCACTTTGCCTCATCTAAAATTACTGTCTGCTGAGCAACTAGCTGTGAGCAAAACATCAAACGCTTGAACTTATTTTTGTTACTCACTGCTGCAAAAATGAGCCCTTTCCAGCATGGTTGCACTCACCCTATTATATAGCCCCTGGAGTCCGTACAGGTTAAGGAGACATACCGGTCAATGCCTAGAGTACTTAACTACCTAGCTAATTAAATATTGAAATGTAATAAAGAATTAATGAAGCTACCAATCAAGAGATGGCTGTACCTTATCTAAAAGTTTACTCATAAAATGTATTTATATGTATATATATATATATATATATATATATAATTTCTGCCTTATTTTTTTCTTTCTGTAATCTGGTTTCTACCTTGTTTTTCTCCGGACTGTCTGCTGAATGGATGCTTTTATCAAACAGATGCGATTGCCAGTCTGACCAATGAGATAAGCAAATGATAATTTGATGCAAATGACTATATAGGGAAAATTGGCAGGCATGCTGGCTGACCGTGTCACAACATTATCATCAGATCGACAGTCAAGCTGGCTATCAATGTCCATTTTCCAAATAAATCAGAGTTGACTTGAAACAGGCACCTTTACAGCACGCCTTGAAGCAATGGCTGCTTTCATCAACTTCACTGAGAACACCTGCTTAATTGCATGGCACATAGTATCGAAAGGCAAAAAACTGATTTTTATAGTGAATTTCGCTTAAACTTGTCAGACTGCGTTCATGAAGACAGAAACTAGCGTAGCATCTATTTGCTAAAATGAGCCATGTTTATTGAGCCCAGGCTCGAATCTGAATTACCGGGCATGTTTATCAAACTTGAGACCTCACTGCTTACAGTATGCTCCCAATGTAATTTGGCCTTTATGGGGTGTCATATTGACTGCCATTATAACTCATCTAGAAATATTTCGAGACTGAAAAGCAGGGTGCAGTAACGCAGAAGGGGTTTCCTAAAGCCAGGTTTAGGAACTCGCTCGACATGAACCTTTGCTTGCAAGGGAGAACAGATGAGGTAAGCGAAAGGACAAGTGTGGGTTTGGGTCGCAGCCAATGTAACTTAAGAGATGAGACATCACTGGTAATAATGTTTTATGCTCCTTTGACGGATTAGAAGACGTTCTAGAGAGCTTGTCATTTTAATCTTGGTTTATAATTTACTGGGTTGCCCGTATTTGCATGTGGATGCTGAGCTTTATTTAAGGTGCTGGGGTGCATTTTCGAGACCTACTTTCCGTGTTTATACAACACCATGAAGTACTTCTTTTCAAGCAATGGGAATCTGTTCTTTATCCAATCCCTATTATGTGGAAGCATACGGCATGCATGGACGTATGCACGCACAGCATATGCATATGTGTGTTTTTACTGAATGCTCTTTCATATAAGACATTAGAGTCTGTCACTATGTGCCATCCTGTCTTCTTGCTTGGAGCCGTTCCATTAATTAACGGGTGCTCGGGGATATTGTTACAACCCACAACTGGAACACTCTTGTATCCGCGGCGGAGTGGATGCAAGAGCAGATGCAAGCTTAAGACAAGCCGCAACTCCATGTCATTAAACTGATAGTCCCTTTGGCCCTGTACCACTACAAATAAAAATACGAGACAATTAGCGCTTGATAGGTCCCAGCTCAGTTGATTCTGAAGCTCAAGGGTTTTAAATTGCCTTAATTATTCAGTTTAGTTCTGAGATGCACAATATGGTCCCCCTGCACTGAATTAGTCTTAACAATGATAGAAAGGTCACCATTTTATATCGAAATTGCATCTGTTCTATATATGAATACAGTCATACAATATACAGTATCAAATAATATATTCCGTTTATTGATATAATTTGCTTATTGTTCCAGATCTATAGCAACTGTGTTTCAGTATGCTTGGCTGTTTGTCTGTGGTTTTGTAAGCTGCTCAACATTGGGCCGAATGAAAAATCTGAAAATATTTTTCCTGTCTGTTCACCTTTAGTTTGTGATTGTGATGTTATGCTCTGTAACTAATCTTTTTCCAGGAATTGGAGTTGATTGACATTTAAACCATTAGTCAATTCAGAACTATTATTATTATTTTGGCTCAAATGTATTTTTTATTTGTATTTTTCTAATACATGTTTTTCTCCCCCCGTTTGTATTTGTCCACCAGATTAGAAATAACAGCAAATAAACAAACTGATTTTCCATAGAAAATTGTGTTATTTTGGGAAATATTACTCATTTAAAAATTTACTGATTAGATATTTGTTTTCCCAAAATCTAATTCAGCTGTTAAACATTACATGTTGCCGAGCAACTGCTGGCTAAGGGCTTTGATTAAGTATGACTGGTATCAGCGAGTCGGCTGCAATCTTTCGATACTGGACCATTTAATTAAAAATGTAGGATGATATCTTTTTAAAGGCCAGGAAAACATTTCCTTTTATTTTCACAGGGGTCAGAGGTCCTAGCTAAAATAGCAGCGGCATAATAACAGCCTTGTGTGGAGGGAAACGTGTTATTCTTTATGTGGCCAACCGTACGACAGTATCTCTAATTACTCTAATACCCGCATAACTCAGGGTAACCCGAGACGAGGCCGACTTTATCTCAGTTCATAAAACATCACAATCTGATGGTCCAGTTAAATTTCACTCAGCGCTGCGCGCCGCACTTTAACGGCGAAAAACATTCGCCGCATTCACAGCCGATCTTTCTCAAGGCCAGCGGGGCCAGTGCTTTCCGCTACGGACGAGTGACCGGGGAGTTAGAACCGGACTCGGCCAAATGACAGCACGTCCTCGTCATCACACGGAGATCCCTTAAGCGTTGAATGCATCACTCCGCCGATATGCATTCTGGGTATGGCGAGCTATCGTACCGACCGGCAACTGAGAGGCAGTCCTATCTACTCCAGGACTGTGCACACACAAGCTTAATATCCATCGCCCTCCAGCAGTTTTTACGCTGTCACCGGCTTAAATTGAGTGCAATTACTCAGTGTTATTCTTCGAAACTGGACACCAAGAGACCTCAAGCAACCTTTGACACACAAATGCGGCGCGAATCACCCCTAACCCTTTTTGTGCATGTTTAATATTTCTCTGGCTCCCCTCCGATATTTGCTCGGTGTCGTCTTTCTCCTCGACCTCTCGGATTTCGCCAGGCAACCGTTGTCCAGGCTGCGGTGGCCCTCGCGGCGACGTCGGACGCTCCGCTTCGTCGCCGTCCCGCAGCGGCCCTTCTGATTGGTTCTTCGGCCCATCTCTACCTGAGTCTACCTGATGCGAATTCGGCACCGTGCCGGTGCTGGCACGAAATTTAGCAAAAGCTGCTTGAGGGTTTCAGTCAGCAGGGTATTCCCCACCTCGCTGCTCGATAGCAGGATACTCAGAAGCTGGAGGCCGAGGGGTGTCTTTTCTCACCACACAAAAAGGCAGCTCATGAGCTCATGCTTTAATATGGTCATTACAAAATTATTTGGGAATTTTTTTATTGCTATTTATGAAGATTCATTCTAATACCAAGTTTTTTCATCATCAATTTACTGGATTCCTCAGTCTAGATCGCTAGTCTCAACCCACGCCCACATCTCTACTGTACGCACCTGTATCTCTTTGACCTTTCAAACAGCAATTAACCTCGAGCGTTAAAGGCCAATGCCTGAGACAAAAATTAAATACCAGAAATGTGAAACTGTCTTTGCACTGCTCCTGCATTTAATTTTCACATAGACCTGCAATACGCATTACCTGTATGTGTTTTTATTATTATTATTATTATTATTATTATTATTATATTTATTTGTTTATTGGTAATGTACTGTTTTTCCTATTTGATTTCAGAAGCTTGGTGAAAAGCTTGGCCTGTTGCAGGCCCAAAAGTGTTTGTAAATTTTCCAGTTGTACCTAGATCACAGGAACTGTGAGAAGTGACCATTGGTCCTGTGAAAAACAGGGCCTGTGGTTCGTGCTTACAGGTGACAGGTCCCGCCCTCTGCAGCATTTGCGTATGCGTATGTGCACATTTGTGTCTTCTGTGTATCTGTATGTGCACGGGCGTGGCTGAGCGTGCTTGTATTTTCTGCATGCATTGGGGCGTCCTTTTCTTTTCAAAACGCACTTTAGCAGTGCAGTTTTTTAAAATGAATGCGGCTTTACTGGAAACGAAAACCACAATCCATACTTATTGTATATTTTTTATATATGTAATAGTATAATGCTATAGGGTAGCTATCTTCCATACAACACAATGAGAGTATAAGTGTATAAGTGTAGTTTTTTTTGAACAAACATGCTTTATGCCTGTGTAATTCTTTTACCAGACAATTACATCATATCCCCCTGGGGGTTAAAACACCATTTAAACAGCTGCATATATCTGATATTGTGTACAGTGCAGCTAAATCTAAGAATACCAAACAGGGTCACAGAAAAGACAATGAAGAGAATAAATATACAGGCTCTATTTTAACACAGCCACTGAGTGATAATCACAGCTTTGATAACCCATTCTGTTTATTTCATTAGATAGCTTTGGTTACAACTGCTTCAGGAATTAATTATCAATAGAACTGTTTTTGTTTTTTTGTTTGTTTGTTTTCCACAGTTGGGGTTTTGAAAACAAAAATACAAATAAAACTTAAGCACTCTTTTTCGACGTAAATCATTTTTCCTTATTTGTAGCTGTCACTGCTGAGACAGATTTATCGCTACACTCATTACTCGCCGGGGCTCATCATCCTCTGGTCAGAAGCGGTAGGTAGACGACACCCAATAATTGCGAAATGAGGAATTGAAACGTGATATCGTTCGGCAGGCACCTGTACTGAGAGGCAGCGCCAGTGTGGCACTTAAATGGCTGCTGTTTTACTCCGATCTTCTCAGACCGTCTCAGATTAGCCCGCGTGCTCCTGTAGGCCAGGCTTGCTGATGCAGCCCAAATGCTCACACCGATCAGACACTTGACCAGAGGTGGCTAAGCTAACTTAGACACAGAGAGCCAGAGAGTCCCTGGTTGGTTTAAAATCTTTAAGTGGAAGAGGGGTTTCTGAGTTGGTCTTGTAACCTAAAGGTCGCAGGTTCGATTCCCTATAGGACACTGCCGTTGTACCCTTGAGCAAAGTACTTAACCGGCATTGCTTCAGTATGTGTCCAGCTGTATAAATTTATGCAGTGTAAATGCTATTTAAAAAGTTGTGCAAGTAATTCTGGGTAAGAGCGTCTGCTAAATTCCCGTAATGTAATGGAATTACAGAAAAGTCATAGCAAATATGCTAAATGTAGGCACCTTCACCACTACTATGTTGACTGCCATGCACACTCTTAATGGAGTTTTGTGCATAACTGCCCTGTCAAACTTTACATTTTAGACTGAAGTTTGTGTCTAACAAGTTCCACACAAGCAAAGGGTCGCTAGCCACAGCCTGGAGTCTGCAACAACTGAATCAGACGAGGGTTGTGTTCACCTCCACAAGCCAATTATCAGCAAGGAAGTTATGTCACGTATGATAACGTGCACAGGAACCTGATAAGAAATAAAGATGTAAGATCAAAAAGCAGGCACTGTTGCTTTGACCTGTCTGACGACTTAAAAATCATTTTATAAAACTTCTAATTTACTCACCTCCTGAAAAAAAGGTATGCTGACCTCCTTAAAAATCATGAACACAGAAATGCAACATTTGGATGGCCCACATTCAAATAATAAAAGTCCAAAAGTATTAACAAAAAGTGTTTTTATTTTCTTGATCGTGATTTGGCAAAGTGTCCCCAATGCATGCATACACACACGCACACACACACACAAACACACACATGCACACACCCACGCGCACACACCCACACAGAAAAAGGAAAAAGGCAAAATAGGTGTGATGTCGGTCACACATTGCCAAGAAACAAGTAACTGTAAAATACATCTTTCTTGCCTGATGAGGGGATTTTTTTTCTATTCGTTCTTTACTGTAAATTCAGTTCCTGTTCATTACGGGCACAGTTCTTGTAACTGGAGTGTAGGCAGCCTCAAATGGCCCCTGTCAGTCTGATTCGAAGAGCTATTAATTTCCTTCTGTGTATCATTAGGCGAAAAACCCGGCGAAGGCCCACAGAACTGATGCAAAACAGGCAATTGTTGGGGGAAACTTCTAGAATTCATTCATTTTAATAGAGGAGACGGGCACCGTTCGCTTAAGCCCAACCACCCCCCCCCCCCCCCAACACGGAGAGGACACTGCTGGACAGAAACTGCGAGGGAGGCTTGAAGTGCCGTCTGTGAGCCAGGCCCGAAGCCCGCCATCTCTAGCCGTGTTTGCATAGGACATGCCTGAGAAAGCTAAAACAACCGCCCGTGTTTGTCCAGGCTCAGAGGCTCTCGTAATACACCCGGCGGCTGCATCGCCCCCGACGGCGCTCGCCCTCGTTCTCTCGCCACTGTTTGTTTATCACCTATCTGAAGTTATCTGGTGGAATCTGAGTCTTGATTTACAAAGATACGTTCAGCCATTCCAGTCAGAAATTATCTTATTAGTAACATATACATATAAAGTAATATATGTATATATACATATATATATATATATATATATATATATCATGTGTCATGCATCATAATATATGTATGTATATGTATATATATATACATACGCAGTACAGGGCAAAAGTGCTACCTTCTTTGCCATATTTCTTTGAACTATTTTACTTACGCTACCTGTGGTTTTAAAGAAAGCTTAAAGTAGATAAGATTTCACTCGATTTACCTACCTCTGCACCTCCCACTTTGCAAAATGATTGGATAGACTTCCAACAGTTTGTTTAGTGGTAATTAAAGCCAAAGAAGGCTATTTTGAGGAAAGTCGTGTCTATGACTGTGTGTTATTGTGGGTAGAAACTGGATAAAAATGTTTATATATTGCCCACTATACAATAAATGTGCTTAAATTAATTGAATTCTTCTTTACCTAAAGTTTAAAAAAATAACATATACTAATACATATACACGTCTGTCCCCAGTGACAGTCAGAGTTTATAGTATCATTTCACCCTATCATTAAAATTACACCTAGTCCTCTAAAACCACAAAATCTACTAACCGTATGTTGAATCCATTGCTTATCCTTGTATATGGGCAGCACCCTTCAAAGTGCTGAAAGCAGTAATACAGTTCCTGCAATCATCCCGATAGTCAGCTGAGATACGCTATCAGCAGCTTACAGACCGAGTCAAACTTTCCACATTATGGCCAAACAAACCTCCATGAAATTCATTTCCTTTTTAAAATTTTTTTTCCTTTTTTATCGCATGTTTCAAATGCTGTCCAGACCAAGAATTTAAACAGAAAATTTCTTGTTACCATGTATGTGGCTATGAATGTATTATAAGAAAACTGGTCAAACTCTGGTCATACTTGCATGACTAAACATTCAAAACTGCATTCTGCAAACCCACTTCCTATACTCAGTGACACAAACCCGCCTCACCATCCGCCAGAGAGTTTCAGAGGGAACACGGAAGTAAACATCTATTTTGAAAAAGTTTAATTGAGGTCCTTCGCAGGGTAGAAAAAAAAAATCATGATCATTGCAACATTACTGTTTTAGCGAAGTTAACTTCACTTCTTCAGTCCTTCAGAAATGCAGCATGAGTGACTGTTTATGAAGGAGAATGGAATCAAATATACTGAATTGAATTATTTATTGAATTATTTACACTTTTATTGGTCATTATTTTATTTATTAGATGGAAATTGCCAGAACAATGTACAAGGCCCCATGGGTAGAAGCAGAACATTAATATCACATAACAGGAGCGTGAGCAACAGGAGACTCAGCCAAAATATCAAGTGATAAAGTAAATGAAAATAAAGCAAACACAACAATTCAACAACATACATGTTTTGCATACACGTTGTTCTGAAAAACAAATGAGCGATATACCTTTATCACATGTGCAAAGTGCAGCAATGCAATGCATTTTCACCTGTGTTCACATGGGGATCAGATGCTTGTAAGAGAAATATTAACTTGCATTATCCTTATGAATATGATTTAATGTGTATGCATGCTATGGAGTCTTAATTATTATTGTTAAAAATGACATTTAATACATTAGAACTGCTACTGCAGTGTTTCCAACATTATATATTGAATATAGCAAAGAGTAACATGAATGCATTTTAACAGATTACTGTTTGAAAAAATATTCAACATTCATACTACAAATCTTATCAAAATGACATTCATCTGTAGCTGTGATGGGTCGCTGTTCACTAATCGGTGTACATTTACAAGGCCAGGCCACAAACTGTTTTATTTTTAAGATATTTTGTTTTGAATTTTCAAGTTTACATTTAAAGGTAAGTCATGTGCATAGGTGTGATATTTAAAAAACTCAGTCATCTTGTTTTCAAATAGCTTAGTCTTTATACAGCTCATAACTTTAGAGATTTAAGGACAGACCCTTACTTTGGCGCTACAGAGCCATTTCTACGCTTCAAAAGCGCTTAAAATCGCACTGTTCCATTAATGGCACTATCTGCCATTTTATAAGAGTACGGATTGATTTTTCATCTTGTCTTTGGCAATGCAGAATTGCACTGGCCTTCTGCTTCCTGTGCCTCTCTGAAAGTGTGAGAGATCCAGTTTCATAAGCCACCGATCAAACAATGTCCCCGCTGTCAACGGTGTACATCTCCCTGGCTTCCAGACCCCCCCCCAGAGCAATGAAAGAGTTAAATCTAAACATGAGGAAGAGATTATTGCTGGTTTTTAATTCCCCCCCACCCTCCTCCTTTGGTGAGATCCATCGGTCGTCATTTCACACAGTCTGGATTTGAACCATACCGAGTGCACCAAAACAAAATAAATGCTCCCCTTTCAAGTCACTATCTGAGCTGGAACACATCTGGTGGCAAGGCTCGTTGTCCGGTTTCCACGGCGCTTGAAGAACATTAGAGATGAAATGGGGGGGAGGAGTAAAGTACCCTCAAAATCCCCCAATCAAGACCTCAAACGTGTGGCAGTTCAGAGAGCCAAGAAGAGCCCACTTCTTCCTGAAGGGTATCATTTAAAGCAGTCGCGACACATCACTGCGTTCTCAAAAGGAGGCAGTCAGAAAAGGGGCTCCCCCTGGGGTTGAGATCTGCACAAAGGGGTCTATTCAATGTAAGCTCAATGCGAAAGGTAATTATACCTAACATACCTAACAGAAATGAAGACAGAAGAACGAGGCATCACATTTTCTGCTGGGTGGAGACCTCGCAAGCTTCATCACCAACCTGAGACCGACCTTTGAACCTCTGCACTTCACCACGGCATCGCACTCCTTTGTTTTCAGTTGCGTGAAGGCAGTGTTAATGTCCAGGTAACCCGCATATATTATAAACAGGGCCACCGGAGATGGATTTAATTGAACATGCATAACTTCTCCGGATGGAAGAGGTTATGCACAACCAATGGCTGACAGGCAGTCAAAAGCAGTGACAGGCCATAAATGTTGCAATGTAGTATGCAGAATTAATACTAATAATAAATAAATGTTTAATAGTATAACCATAAAATATACCTTATATGAAATGCTGCATCAATACCACGATTCCTTACAGTGAGAAGTACATTTTTTAATCCAGAAGAATGACTCAAATATTTCTCCTCACCTCTTCATTTCACACTTTATCTCAAAACTTTCATTTAAATGGCAATTGTTACCTTTTTATTTTTTCCATTAACGGTGCTGTTCACAAAACTTGCCAAACAGTGCCTGTGAAGCGAAAGCATAATTATATGCATTAAATTGAGTTAAAGTTAAACATGAATGTTCAGTTGAATTGCTGCTGAAACTATAGTCAAACGATGCTGGAAACCATTTGAAGGCCCTTCTTTCTAAGAGCCTGTCATTTGAACCTAATTTTTATTCATTGTACTGGGTGAAAAACTGCGGGGAAGAAACAGCCAATCATTTTGGCATGTGGCTTTTGCTCCAACTGACGCGATTTGAAAGCAAGCGGTTTAACAGGGAAGGAAATGTTCTGAACGCTGCAAACCAAACAACTAAAATAGGAGTTAATAAAAAACGAATTGAACTGTGCCAGCTGAGCACGGCATGCAATTATGAAACTGCATTAGGGGTGAACGTCGAGTACAACAAAGGAACAAGTCAAGTTCCCCTTAATGTGTATAAATTGTGTGGTGCCCGGCTAAACGTACAGTTGAATGCCTGCGAGAAGAAATTAGGCCAACTGCTACCCTTATCGAACAAAGCAAATCACAAAATGCCAAGCGTACAAATGTCACAGGACTACACTTTGATCAGCCAGAGAAAAAAGGGCCTAATCTATTGCATCAGCCAAACAGACCCTAATTATGTCTATACCAGTCATTTCAATTTCAGAGCCTCAGTACAGTACACGAGTGAAACGGTGATCAGTAGAGACGTGTTTAAACGCCGCTCGCTTCTACTGTACCTCGCGCGCGGTCACGTGGACGCAAAAAGCCCCTGATGTTGTAGGCCGTTAACAATATGCTAATTTCAGCAACTGTAGTTTTGTAACTTCTCAGCACGCAAAACCATTAGCGAAATATAATGAGCACTTAATGTAGCGCCCGCGGCTAAGCGGCGCAGTAGGGCCCTGGCATGGTTTGTGAGGTATTTTGCTGCAGGCTACGTTCGTGTCCAAGCCGCGGCCCACAAGGACTCCCGTTCTTATTTACCGCGAGCCGGGCTTCTTCTCTTAATTATGCCAACAGTCATTCAAAGTAACAGCCCACTCACCGGCACCAGCCTCTGATTTTTCTCTCTGCCAGGCCCCTAATTAGCACGCGGCTATCCCCACCAGCGCTGATGTGGCATCAGAAAGTAGATGCAATCCGCATATTGCTTGATTGTCCATTTCGGTCTCTCCTCTCTCTCTCTCTCTCTCTCCCAGACTGATTAATGCGCGGCTCTGAATAGAGCTAATTAATTTTGCGCGCTAACAATCCCCACACCTCGGCGCTGAGGATAAAGCCATTTTGCGCCAGCATTGTTCCCCGCTTGTCTGCAGCAACGTGTTACAGTATATAAGGAACGCCGCCACCAGACTCTGACGTACAGTGTGAGGCTAGAGGGACTGAATGAAGACAGACCTAGCAGTGGCACAAACACCAGCAGAGGACAATGTATTCCAAGTCCAGACTAAGGGGAAGATGTAGATTAGATATCACTGTGAGCTGATCGACAATGGTTTTACATATTCGTGGCTTTGCAAACTTTTTCTACTTGGGATTCATAACCACAAGGTACAGAGAAGCTCCAGTATAAAACTTTGAAAACAATGCTTCTATAAACAACTGCAAGGTGGGGAGGGCTGGCAACACTATACACACAGGTTTTCACGTAAATAGGCAAAAGCAATAAAAACTTTCAAAGGCACAATTTTATTGTGTTATTATTTCAGAACCAATATTAAAATGTGATCACTACTTCAGAAAACTGACATACAAACAGAAAACCCTGTAGCTATGTTTTATAACCTGGGTACAGTGCATGCATGTGTTTTAAAGCAGGGACAGATATTTTTTGAAAATACACAATGAAAATGGAGCTCCAAAAAGCATCTATTTTGTCTTGAAGGTCTAGAGATACAGAATGGTAGACCAGCACAGCCAGAGATTCTCTGATGATGTGGTAAAAGCAAAGGAAGCTAGATGTGACAAAAATTGACCTGAAACTGTTGGCTCAAACATGTGTGATGATTTACATTCCTGAACCAGAAAAGGAAGACAACGTTCATGACTACGATCAGGTCTGAAAGAGATGTGAGCTCTCTTGTGCAACTCATTTAAAAATGGAAAGCTTTTTTTCCTGCGTTCCTAGATTGCCAGGGATTCTGGGATCTGTTGTTTTATTTGATTGTGTTGTTTCCTTATTGGCATGTGAGAAGACAGCATGAGATTTACTATTGTGAAGATATACGGTCATCATCTGATAAGCAGTACATTGTCTACAGACAAGCACAACTTCCCCTCAGTTTTATTTGGCTTGGATTGAGTCATCGTTTGATTTTAGCTCTGACTCACAATTTAAAATAATACTGCTTAATACAGTACAGCAAAAACACAATTTGTTGACTTTGGTGGCACGTTTGATTGAATCAAGGCCATTAGAGCAAATGCAAGTACTTACCAATCTGACCTTTCAGAGATGCTACTTCAGACATAAATAAATGTTTGCGGCACATGTAGTTAGGTCTCATTAATAGGAGGGGAAAGGGTTAGCAAGCCACTCAGATCTCGCAAATTTTAGTACATTGGATTTTAAAACAGCACTTCCAATAAAATGACCTTTATATTGTATACAAACCTGACAGTAATGTTCAAAGCTTTCCAATGTTCCCACAGCCCTTTATTGGCAATATTTTGTTTAAAGAAAGCTATGGAAAAGAAGTAGTCAGATATCCCACTTTCCTTGAAAAACCAGGGAGACCTGCAAATCTAAAACAAAATATATGATTGTTTCTTTATTTACACTTACAGTGAGCAGGATCTGTCACTTTCTTGCTAATGCACAACAGTACCATCTGCTATCTTATCCAGCAATGTCAGGGCTATGTGCTATGGTTAATATGATCAATCCGCAAGTCTGCTGGCTTTTACATCAAGCCTACTGTACTACCAACAGTCACTGGTGACTGGTATTCTCAGCCAAGAATATCTGCAAGTCTGTGTCTATGCGGACAGTAAAAGTGTGCTTCTGTTTTCAGGAGATTCCCTTATTCAAGAGAATATTACTCATATCATTACTCATGCTTTAACTTTAATTTAAAAGTAATGGGGAAATACACATCTGATTAGAATGGGAAATCCTGACTAATTTTGTGTAGGTTAAAACACACCTAGCATGTTCCCTGGGCTCTTTTCTGCCCTTTCCAAAAATGTCCCCTCCTGCATCACGTGCCCACACTCCGTCCATTCCATGGAGAAAAACAAACGCTGTGCAGATTCCACTGTCAGCAACACTTGTGAATGACCGCGGTAAAAAAAAAAGAAAAAAAGAAAAAAAATCTAGCGCACACTGTCGACCCAGGACCAATCATTTCCACTTAATTAACATTTTCTGTGTGCGTGCCGTGGCCGTGTTGAAACTGCAATCTGTTTCCAAAGGCCTGGGTCACGCAGCAAACAAAAGGAGAGGGAGCCAGTGAAAAGGTACATCCCTTTTGATATTTGGGGGAAACGAGTTCAAAGAAATTAATCAAACAGGTTCGCGTCAACCGCATGACAAACCTCACACCATTAGTTCTGTTGAAACAGGAAGTAGCTGAGATGCATTATCTGTATATTTTCTGCTTATGATAGATAAACCCCCCTTGGGGGAAAAGGGGGAGGGGGTGTTATTCAGGTACACCTTATGTGAACAGCCGATTCTGTCAAATCGTCCCCATTAGGGGCTTTTCAGACCAAGAATGGCTCTGTAAGCAGGAAGCTGACTAAATGCGGTGGCTGTGATGTGCAGATTCCATCTCTGTAAAATCTATGGAACAACTGTACACCTGAGGGTTGATCACATTAAGTCACGCTTGGCAATGCTAGCCTCAAGCTATAGAGCTAATTACTCCACACAGTTCACACATTCGCACTGATTACTGTGTACCATTTTTTTTTTGTAAAGCACTCTTCTAAAAACACAGTGAAAAAATATACAAATTAAAACCCAGTGTAATCTCCAGGCATTTAAAAGTAGTAATCTGCTGCCTAACTGTTACTGTGTTTTATGGTTTAACTATTTCTAACAAATAAGTGAACACTCCCGTAAAGAGTTACACAGTATCGTCAGCCTAAATGTTTATGACACCATCTACATCAAGTTGGTCAGAAAATATTATTAGCATATTCACACTATTTACAGTAATATGCCTAGAATGTGAAAAGTAGACGCCCCTTAACAAGCTGCACTTCAGATTTGCATTTTCATTTTACATTTATCTTCTCTTTACTGACAATTGTTTACTGTATGTCTAATTTTCCATTTCCACAGTAATGTAAATATTAAATTTACACATTCAAAAGTTCATCATAGTGATAGATCAGAGAAAAACATGGATAAAAGTGTTGGCTAACTTTTTCATTCCTGGTGAATATTTATAACATGCATATACTGTACGTGTTTAAATTTATTCAGGGTGAGTGTTATACTTTATTTGGCTAAGCAAATGAATAATCTTGAATAGTACGACAGTAAAGTGGTTCCAACAGTTTGTGCACATGCATGAAATGGCAGATAGCCAAGGCGTTTCTCACTGATCTTAATCTGAAGTTTAAACCTACAAAACACTGAATGCTGTTTTTAGCTTAAACATAACACAATCGACAACTTCCCTTTAAAACGGTCATTGTTGAAAAAATAATAATAAATCATGTTTGATGCATAAATTATTATGGAGAATGAAAAAAATATATATTAATCTATGCTATACAGCACTAGCTGTAGAGTTTGGAGCCATCATTCATATTGACAGGCTCATAGAGGGGATAACCTGTTAGCAACAGTACTAAAAGATCAAAACATTCAGATGTGTTCTCAAAATAATATATGAGGGTCACATTATTTACAGTAATCACAATGCACTGAATTATTCTTAGCTCATTAAACCATGACTCATAAAAGAGGACAAGGCATGTTTGAGATCAGTATGCACCGTGCCCATTATGGTTATCTCGGGGCTGTTCCAAAATGGCACCCACAGCTTGTCTTTCTTGCTCTCTCCACACTCTGAATCATTATCAGCTCACCGTTGTGCGAACGCGCCCACAATAAAGTATAAACTTTCGTTCTGACGCACACTGTCGGTTTTCATGAAGCCAAACTCCTCACGTACCAGAGAAATCAGGGGTTAGTTATGCTGTATGTGTGTATGAATCACAACAATTTAAAGAAAGATTTGAAATATATTGAGTGTGCATGTACCTTTCTTTCATGCTCGCATGTTAGCTCGACAGTTCATGATTTGCAAAGGAAAATCTAATACTTCAATATTTCTATCTATATTTTTTTCTATCTATAAAATATTTTAAGTACTTACTTTTTGCTTTTCAACGGTGTCTCTCCTGTTTAAATGTAAATGACATATTAAAGTAACACCATACTAAACTCAGAGAGCCTCCTGTCCACGTGCACCTCAGTTCAGACCCAGCAACGCTCAGTATGGATCCATCGACAGTCAGAACGAACTTCATGATCCGATACGCAAACGGAGTTGAAAATGACTCTCCTAACGGGTTGCAATTTGAGCCGTCCCAGATCTGAAAAAGGTTAGCGTACCAAAATGCTATTTCCAGGAGACTAGCCTAGTGGAACATGGACGGGACCAAACTGCTATGCGTTAGGAGCACGATTTCCATCCCCGCTCACTACGACACATTCAAAGATTATTCTGGTTTTTACCCAGGCCCTGCATTATTAGGTTCCACTCCACCAACTCACTAGCCATTAAAATATGTGAATGTACAATTGTCATAATTAAGCATGTGTGTGTACAGGCAACAGCACATTTACAAGCACAGTGCCAGCCAACATCTTGAATTTTTGTAACGCTTCATAATTTATGACCCTAATTCCTGATCCCTGCCAATGTGAACTTATTTTCCATTTAGGAAAGAGCAACTTTATTCCGCTCACAGGAACTGTGCACACTGAAGTGCTGCTTCATAATAGCAAATGATTTCTTCATTCTTTCGCAGAAGTATCATTAGATGCCATCAAGAACTAGTTTTTGGAAAAGAACGAAACCAAATTCATAAGGGGAGCGAATCTATTAATTAAGTTAAAGGACGAGGTTCATCGTGACTGGCCTTTCCTCTGCAAGGGGAAGCATGGAACTGCTATATATTTTCTTTAGCAGACGTAATCCAATTAACCGTAATGGGAGCCCAGACACAATGGGTAGATATGGACATGGGGTGCCGTCTCTAAGGCGTGTACTGCACACAGATCAGTATCACCTGTCAAAATACGACAGGAAAATGTCCTGGATCTCTCTCAAGCACCGCCAAAGCAGTCACTCGTGCCGTTTGGACTTCTGGTAGCAACCGTTAGCGCTAAAGGCTCAAATGGCACTCTCTGTTCTTGAGGGAGGGATGGGTGCAGTTCCACAGCTGTGCCCGCCCACATTTCCACCGTATTTCAATCAAAGGTGAGCGACAAAAACGGAGAAGCCGCAGCCCAAAAGCCTTCCGATGCACAACAAGAGCCGGTTTGTCAAACTGCATGGTGGCCCTGCGCCACCGCCAAAGATGCTGATGAGGAGGAAACATGATCCGAAAAAAGAACGCTCTTCCAGTCTGTCCCGTTACATTTCTTCATATAAAATGGCCAGCCATGTCTTCTCTACCAAAGTATGTGCATAGTAGCTATAGTAGCTATCAGCAGTTCACTTTACATTTATTGCATAGACAGTGGGTAATTGCACCAGTCTATAAAGTATAAATGCAAATTGCACCACTTAAACATAACCATGGCTATATTTTAACTTTGTCGTGACAGCATATTAGCAAGCCCATACTAACTTTGCAAAGGAAAATTTGAGAACTTCCACCTAAGGAGCCAACCCCTGTTAATACACATACCAGTAAAAATGCAAAAAAAAAAGTAAATGGAAAGAGATTTAGGCTTATTCATAGCCAAGCTTTCAAGTATCCTTATAAAAAAATTATGCATGTACATTTTATGAAATGTCCAATTAAAACGAGGCAGGAGGATTGGAGGTTCTTTCAGTATCATAAATTGAAGAGGGAGAAAGATGTTCTTTGGCTGTAAATTACTTTTTGTATGGAAATGGGAAATTGGAGCGGCTCATCCATCTTACTTTATTAAACCAATGTAAGTCAGCCCCGGGATATGCAGGAGTCAAAATGCATTCAGAAAATACTCCGTTTCACCGCAACGCACATTTTCAGTGGAGCTGGCCTTTAGCTTAAACATGCAGGGAGCATATGTCGAACTGACAGAATTCTGTCTCATCACGGCGATGTGAAACGAGACTTCAAAGAGATCGGGTGAAAGTTTATGCAGGGCGAGAATGGCATCCGTTTATGTTCAATATGGTGCAGAAATGTAAGTCGAGGTGCAAGAAGCAAACCACGTGCAGGCAGGTTAGCTTGCTGATGTCAAGGCTATGTAGCATTCATTAAATGTGCAAGTTCTGAAGTGAAAAAAACACAATGCCTGCCTATGAATGTGTTGTATATGCATACCTACATAGAGAAGGTAGTGAGATCATTATTTTAGTTCCATTTCACAGTAATGTTGCTAGAAACGGTGCACACACAATTACTTGTTTACAATTAATAGTTAATATGTCTGCATACAAATTTCTGCTCAAATGCTGTATAAGCTGAGAACATTTCGACATAAAAGTAAATAGTCAATTAAAACATAAATAATTGTGAGACATTCAAATATTTATACTGTCATATTCTAAACCATTCTCAAACACCAGACATAATGGTTGGCCATGACCTGAAGTTGGCTAGCATTTTCCTTTTAACTTTGAGTCAAAATAAATTGCAGCAGGCATTTTTTTTCTGCGCAAACACGGTTCGAAGAGTTCAGCGATCACCAGAATTCATTTTTGAAAATTGCATGTGCGGTGAAAAGAGGGTAGCACCTGCACATAATTGAGATCCAAAATGAAGGACAAATGTTTATCCAGACCTATGTGTGCATGGGATGTTGCTGTGGGCTTTTTTAGCACTTCAATATTGAAGTCATTCACACATACAAATAAAAAAAGATTCAGTTCCCAGATTAATATATCTACTATCCACCAGCTAGCCATATGTCAAGTAATCTAACTTTGCCAAAAACATATTTTGTTTTCATCTTCAGCACCATTGTATAACATCAATATTACTCTGTCTGGTCCTAATGGTAATTGCATTTTAAAAATGTATTTTGAACATTTTTTCCCATTTTTTTTTCTTTTCAACAGAACAAAATCAACCCACGTTGCAGATAGTCTACCCCAACAGCAGTCTCCTTCAATCAATCAGTCAATCGGTGGAAAGGCAGGCCCAGTCACAACGTGGATAATCGCCATTATCGTATCGGACGCCAACTATCTGTAATTTATTACCATTAATATCAGAAGCAGACACCCGCATAAATGTGTTTTGACAAGTGTTGGAAATCATGAACAAGCAATATTCCTAACACTGGCCTGAAACGTCATCCACTTCCTGAGTTCTGTACTGAATACAAATGGCTCAATTTACCAGGCACAGGTTTCTGAGGGGGGGGGGGGAAGTTGACCAGAGTACACTTCGTCAGTTCATAATGGCTTGGCAAAATTAGCTATCCTTCATTTTTGTTCTAGCATACATGGCAAAGTGTTTCCTCAAACAGCGGTGCGAACTGGACCCGTGGGAGGGAGGGATTCGGTCAGCTGATCATTCCTGCCTGTGAGAGTTGTTTCACTTGCGCCATTTACAACATGCACACATGAAATCAGAGAGCTAGTGAAGTAATTAAAGAAAAGAATCAAGTTTTTTTTCTCTTCCTCCTAACATCCACCATGCATGTCATCATGGTCCACAGAAGATTTTGGGGCTATATGCACAAACAAACCTTCCAGATGTGTTAATTTAATTTTCTAGAAGAAAACCATCCACACTGCCATTTTATCTCATAAGTGAAAACGCGGATGCTCTTATTGAGGTTGACCCACGTTATGTACTGATCTGATGCATTTCAGCTTAAAAAAGGCTGACAGGACTGTCATGTTGGAGGAGATGCATATGGTTTATTGCCTAGATAAATCTGTCACATAAATGGTACAATAAGGCATGAAAAGAAGAATAAACTAGTAGCTTATGGTGGTGAAGGAAGGATACATAACAGACTTGTGCAATAAGACAAAATCCCACAATAAGTGGCTGAACACTAATGCTAATGTGTGCGACTATGAGTAATGTTTTCACAGATGGGTGATAGCTACTTATTGTACACCCTTCAACAAACCTGAAATCAGCAAAAGCAAAACAAAATTCTATGAATAACAAATGATTCCACTGCTTCTTTAAATTCCATATTGAAATTTAAGATCAGTCTACTTCAGAGTGATTGAACATGGCCCTGAATTACTGTCCATTGCAGCTTTCCTTGCTGTGTTGTTGAAAGGATACCCATATTTCCTCTTACACATGCAGTATAACACGTCTTTATTAGATTGTAAAACATTTAGGAATAGGTGTTCTTATGCTTTTAAATGGCTTCCCTCCCTAATCCTATACACATAAACTCCTTATTTAATGGTATCCACAGAATTACGTCATTCCATTCGAATGCTGCCTCTGTCTTACAGTACCTTACAAAGTGCCATTTTTAATTCTGTTTCCAGATTTAACCTATACACTACAGCCAACTCGGCCCCTTCTTTGCCCATGAATAGACCTGACTATGCAAAGCACCGCCATGTAAAGAATATTCCAGATTCCACGGCCAATCTGAGAAGCAACAGCACAATATTTATTTTTTTCTCTCCACGATATCTCCTTGTACACATGCCGACATGTTTTAATGGCGACACCTGTAATCTCATTTGGGCAGGACTAAGAACATAAATACAAAGTCGACACTGTTTACATTGTTTGGCTCGGCGTCCATCGCCACTTCCTGTCTGAGCAGACGCAGAGAGCTCCGTCGGTCTTCGGCTTTCATCTCCACGATGATAACTCTGTCCGAAGCGTCAGTGTGCCTAATACACTACATGATCTACTTGCGATGGATAATGATAATATAAATGAGCTAGGCTAATATAAGACAAGCTTTCAGAAGGCTTCGTCCTTACCCCGTGGCATTTGAAAACATTACTGAGATCGTTGGCTGTAAATCTAAATAAATCCAGTGAGCAGCCTTACACTTAAGCGCATTCTGTTTTAAAATGTTACGACTCTCTGGGATATTAAAATATTCCTGGAGAGAGATGTTTCTCTTCAGCGCATCATTTAGAATTTCAGCGCAAGCATATAAATGTGATTAGTGACTGCAAGTGTAGAATATAGGCTAAACCTCAAGTTTAGTTTCAGGAAAAAGAACATCTTGAAGAAAATGATACTTTATTGCAGAGCTGTGCTCAGAAGATTATGCAGATCAGCTCCCAAAATATCTCCTTATAGCACATAGCAGATAGTCTGAGGCAACTGTACTGCTTTAATACCAAACATTTAACAATTACTCTGAATGTGGTGTTTATCATTTGCTATTGCTTTGCAGTTGTATCTACTTGTTATAACCACACGAATGTGTCAGCCCAAAGCAAAAATACAGGTACATATTCAATTCATGGATTCCAATTCAGTGGCCTAACAGCCTTGCAGTTTGTTTATTTTAAAGACTCATAACTTCACCACCTCCCTGTTACCACTGAGTTGTCACATTTCACCAACATCACAAACAACAGTCACCAGAAGGTTTTCTTTTACAGTACTGCTGGGCCCAAAACAGCACAATAAATGCGCACTTTTCATCACTTTACATAAAAGTACATTTTAATCCTCGTAACCTATTTAAATTGAAGCTATTCAACATTGCATATGCAAATAGATATTCCACTGGTAGAGAATGCATTGAGTACCATAACTGAATAAGTATAGCACATGGCTTAATGAAAAATGTTATTACCATATTTAGCAAATTTATAAATAATGGCTGCATATGGTCTAACCTCAGTTTGACCAAATTTGTAGCAACATCTCAATGTGCATGTTTTGTTGCAAGTGCTTTGTTTTTAAACCAATGAGTTGACACCTAACATACAGCAAGAGCTTGAGCTATTCTACAACATGCAGAACTCAAATTACGGCCTGTTACAGGACAGTGGTTTAGATTTTGAGTCAACTAAACAGCAGCTCCTAATCCAAGCAGGACATGCAAACATTGCTTATTGCAAAGGTATAGAAATGTAGGAATCTGAATCTTTTGGCACATTCTTACTGTATTACCATGCATTGAAACCAATTTCTGCTGTGTATTAATACTGCATCCGCTCAGTCCTTTTAAAATAGCTACTTTGAGAGCTTGTAATTACTGGGTTATGAAGCTTTAGAATACATAATTAAGTTCCAAAGCATTGCATTGCTCTATATTGCATCAATTAGACAGTAAAATTTATAAACAGTTTTTGGCATTTAATCAATTGTGTAGCAAAATTATATGGCAAAGACCACTCCCATGTTAATGACTGTCTTTAAGAAAATGTCAAATAGACTTATCATTCTTATCTTATCATTCTTAGGTTTCCATTTGTTGTTCAGGAATAGACGAGCAGTGTTGGGCCGAACGGCCTGTTCTCGTCTTACGTTATGTTATGTTGTATTTATTGTTCTTTTAAATTATTTAAAATTCTCACTGGTTATGCCTGCTTGGCTTTACAGCTGTAATGTTCACTTCAACATGGGCATACATTAATACCAAAAAATACATTTCTGCAGGATAGTAAAAATATAAAATATTTCAATCTATTGTTTAAGAAATACCACAGGCGCTCCTGGTTGCATGCAACACAGTGCAGTTACATGAACAGACATAGCATGTCTGATGATGTTGGTAGCATGCATTCTTGACCACTTCAAAAATATTATAAGTATTATTTTTCTTTGCTTTCATCTGGCTCTTGAAAGATCTTACTTGTCACTGTTGATCAGCACTGAAGATAAAACTCAAATGGTTTATTGATGTGACTGCACTGTTGAGTGATGTACAGTGCAAACAGCAATGAACTGCACTACGTTAATAGCTTTTTCCATATGCGCTGTATATATTTATATTTGAAATGCGCACATTGATCATCTTCAGCACTTGCTAAGTCGAGATAAATCAAATTAGTTAAGCAAGAAATTAAATGTACTCCCTGTCGAATTTAATCTCATTTCTGAGAATGAACTCTCAATACAGGTATTTTTATGTTGCTGAGAAAATAAAAATGAACTTGATCTGTAATTTATGTTTACAGTGATCCTGTCGCAAAATAGTCGAATCCAGTAGGGGAAATCTGCACGGAACAAACAAAACGATGCCATCTACAGTAAACTGAGATTTTATTGCGCGATTCACCAAATATTGCCGGCCTTCAAAGTTTTTTTGCAGGGTTTTACTGCAGGTAATAGAAAGTTTGGCCAAAGCTTCTTTGAGTTTCCAGGTTCATCGGTGGATTCGGTCCATAATTGGAGCAAAATAAATAAATAAATAAACACGGACGACAGGTGCAGAACTGTACAGCCGTTAAAATTAAGGGGACCATCGAGCAAATCCAGAGCTCCGCGATTAGCATTCAACACATCGTAGCTAAGCAATATAGACTACTGTAAATCAATCTGGATGAATGTACCTTCCTGCAAACTGTAACGGATTATATATATATATATATATATATATATATATATATATATGGAAGAAAGAAAGTGTTTCTCAAACGTTGCCACAACATTGTCATTGTGCATATGCAGAGCTAAAATGGTAGAACAGACATATATAGGCCTTTAACATTAACAAATGTACAGAGCACGAGCATTTACACAAAGCTTAAATTCCCACTAGCCTACACCTACAGTAAGCTATTCGCATATTTATTATTCGGCTCTGTAGCCTATTACCATAGCAGGACTACAGCTGGCAGGTATGGGACATACCCTAAACCCTAAAGCCTATTTGTATTAAAGTAAATGTATTGCGGATGCTCTGATTAATAATTTACCTTATGCTGTGCTACATTGCCATATGTAAGTTTTTATGTGGTTAGGTAGCCTTGAAACAACGAAGACTGGCAGGGATAATACGTAATTAATGCAATAATGAGTGACTGACCAATGGTAGTAGCACTGAAGGACAGTCCAAATCGGACAACTTGTTTTTTTTAAATGCAGAATTGCGTCTGACTTTTGACTACAATATTAATCATTCACCTCTGAGGAAGAAAATCGCAATACTTCAAGGAAGGAAAATTCAAACATATGCCCCTAACACAGATTAATCTAAACCATTTTGGAAACACACACCGTTTAATTCTGAAAACAGAAAATGCAACTGACAGCACATCGAAGTGACGAAGGTAATGGTTTGCTAAAGAAAGACAGGAACCCTACTACAGTAATACATTCTACTTTCTATTACGCTGTATGAAAAGGCACTCAAAATGCTGGCTACAGTAAGCTATATTCAGGTTTTGGGCAGGTCGCTTTCAGTGTCGTCCAGCGACTCAGAAACAAATTTTAATGAGTAGCCTACTTTTTAATACATGTACAGCCAAAGAGTACAGCTATACAGCTATAGTACATCAAAACTCTATTTAATTTTATCTTAAAACAAAAATGTACACACAAACTGCACCCCAAGTTCTCTAGTCTATGCACGTGTTACTAAAACACGTCCATGGTTTGCACATTACTTCCATTTCTCTCGGAATAACGCAGACACTACACTTGATACGTAACAGAGCTTGCACTGTCTATCTACATGTTTCAGAAAAGCCCACTGCATGAACGCTGCTAGCTATTTTTCATATCGTCATGTTAAACATGCAAACGGATCTTTCGTTTTAAAGGTAGTAACAACTTAGCGAAAGTTGCAACAAAGTAATTGAAAATGTTCTAAATGTGTAAGCCCCATCCAGATGTTACATTATTTTGGAATTTTACACAGTCTAATTTATAAATAAACTGCTCGAGCGTCCGTATTGACTGGAGCACACATACAGTTTCGATAATTCCTACGTAAAGTGAGGTACCCGTTCGGAATAGTAAAATAATAAAGAAAATGTACCGCTGGTTGCCTACGATTTTTTTTCCCAATAGCACATCATTAAGATGCGAAAAGCAGAATATGTCATGCAAATGTGCGATTGTGGGATGAGGTGCATTACACATTGCAATCAACGAGAACACAACTCTACAACACAAAAGCAAACGTAGTACTTTCCTAATTACCTTGTTGCAGTGGTAATAGTCCAAAGAGCTCAGGCAACTCGAATCGGTTGGTAATGAACATGAACCCACGCTCGAAGGGGGTGCCGGATAGAATCTCACGTCCATCTCAGAGTCCGCGAGACTGACGGCATGAAAGCAGGTTCAGTGTCTGTGACTCGCTCTCTCTATTGTTTAAGCGAACAAAAAAAGAAACAGAGGGATAGAAAGAAAAAGGGGTTGAGTCTTTTCAATGCACCCTTTCCTCACATCCGTTCGTGGTATAACTTAAGTGCCAACAGGCTTTCGAGAAGTGATGCTCGATTGATTTAACCTGGTATTTTGTTAGAATTTTGTGATTTCAAAAAAAGAGAAAGATTATTTTATATGGAAAAAAATATAAAACTCGGTCATACGAATGTTTATATCAATAGATGGGTATTACATTAAAACTGGTAAGTTATCTACAGCCAGACATCAACTTTGTTTTTCTTATCGAACAAAGGTTTTAATTTCTTCGTGTTAGATGCCTTCTCAAGCTTGTCGTTTTTGTTTCTATTTTCCCGCTGCGTTTGCTGTCCTCAGCTTTGTCATGTAGGAGTGTTTATCCATGCGTTCAGTTGGAGTTATAGTTCGACTATTCCTCTCCATGCTAAATGCCATGCGACCTCTGCCGATAATAAAAGGAACAGGGAGACGATAGGGGGAGGGTAGCTATCTGGCCGTACTGGTAACTGTTCCAGTTATTGTGCGATTCACGACTGTGTCGTGTACGCAGTTGTGTGAAATAAAACATGGAAAGTGCTAGCACCTTAAGGGCTTGGACTAGGCTACCTGATTCAGTGTGGGGATTAAGGTGAAAACCGAACGATTATTTTATGATATAAATAAAACCAGGGATTTGTGATTGCATTCCAACAAGTCGAACTGCACGTGCAAGGTTCGTTGGTTCACACTAGTACATTTACGAGTAATATCTCTGCACACATGACATGGAAATGTGGGCCTGTCACTTGGGCTTATATTGGACTGCCTGCATTACCTTATCTGGCGAATGATTGTAAAGGAACACTGTGGCCCGTGCATACATGTGTTATCATCTAGATTTCACGAGGAAAAAACATTGCGCATGCTTAGAATCTTAAAATTGAATGTGCTCCACGGAGCTGTTCGGTGTGAGAACATTTTTGTTGTTCAGAAACAGGTATTTAAAAAGGAATTCAAATATTTCAAACGGAATACCTTAATGATTAACCCCTGTGTTTAAACTGACAATGTTTTAATCATAATAGTACATTTTAGTTGATTGTTCTCCGAGCTTACACTGAATTAAAGTGATAAGAGAAATGGAATATTTTTGAAAGAGGAACCAATTGTTACCATTGCATCAGCCAGTTTATTACTTGTTTGTTTAAGCATCAGTTCTGGGTAGGGACCTGGCAACAATTATAACAGATGATTGTGCATGGGTCAGGTACTGTAGAGCAGTTTAATATTTATGTAGTCATATTCTGGGCAGTTGCAGCCTAGTTCACACACACACACACACACACACACACATATATATATATATATATATATATGTATGTATTTGATATTAAAAGATAAGTTCCCCCAATTTTGTTAAATGCATATGTTGTGACATAAACTGTATATGCTGGGGTAGTGACATAGGCCTATTCCAAGTTCAGCTTCAGTATTTTCATAAGCTTCAAACTGAAAGTTTTTAAAATGATGTAAACATGTTCTGTGTAACCTGTCTTTTGATTTAGCATTGTACTACAATTCCCATGAAGGTTTTCACCCGGCATTTTATACACAACATTGACTATGGCTTTGCAATGAACTATGGGAGCTTGAGGCAAGGGAAACATGGGAATGGCTGTGTACGCCATTTTTCAAGATTTGCCAGAATGAAAGTTCGTATTGACATCCCAGCTTAATCAGCTGACATTCGGACAAGTATTCACATGTGTACTGTGTATATTATTTAATTTAAAATCAATGAAGTGTCAGCGCAGGCTTGAGTGGGGATGTACAGTAGCCAACTTACAGTTCTTGTGTTAAATATGAGTTTTCCCAAGTTATATCCTTTGGAGTAACTTATCTAACTTTTAGAAGCACCATCTTATAAAGCAGGGGCATTGCACTCATCAAGCTGCACTCTGGGTATTTTTATCATCATCTGTAAAAATGTCTTTTTTCATGTTGAGGTACAGTTTTCCTTTGATTACAATAGTATGATTACATGCTATTCTTTCTATACCAGTGTTTACTTATATGGCGGAATTCAAAGAAATTATTTTTGTATAAAGATTAAAATATTTCCCTCAGGTGTCAGAAACACCTGGACTTCAGTCCTGGAGGGCCACGGTGTCTGCTGGTTTCCGGCATTGTTTCAGCACCCTTGCTTCGTTTAAGTCGTTGATTGGCCGAAGAGTCCACTCACCCTGTTCTCAAGGCTGTGATTGGCTGCTGCTGCTGTAAGGGAACCGCAAACAGCTGTGGGCCCTGCAGCCCTCCAGGGCTTGAGTTTGACACCCCTGTGTGGGAGTGTTAATGGCTCAAAGAACCCTGACCTCGCTTTTGGTCTCTAACACACAAAGACTAGTTTTTATTTTTCACAACGTATTACAATGCCATGAAATTAAATGCGCATTTTGCAAACGAAACCACAAACATTTTTTTTGTGATCTGAAGCTCTAGCTATGAACAGAGTGGAGAAATGGAAGAGCTTTCGCAAGTAGACACGGATGTCAACAGATGTAAAGGGGGAGTAGGAGGATGTGATTGATGATAATGAGGAACAGAAGGATTAGCACAGCTGTAAACAAGAGCAAGGGGTTTCGAAGCAAATCTCAACAACAACAACAGCAACAACAACAATCAGCCTGGGAGTGGAACTGAGCAATGGAACTGCCTGAGAGGAGAGACAGAGCACAGGAAGGCCGCGCAGTAAAGCGTTGTATCAGCTGAAGAGGAAGAGCATGAGAAGGGGAGGTCAGCTGCATGGAATATATCATCGGAAAGAAGGCGAATTTAACAAATATTACCCCAAGAGGAGCGAGCAAGAGGACGCCAAAGAACAAGTGTGTTCAGACAGAAGGTCTGGATTCAATCAACATTTGCCCATAACTTTGGCCTGGATTCTATCAACATTTGACCTTTGTTTTGACTTGTAAAACTGAACGTAAAGAAACAGTTTTAACATTAATTTTTTTAGTCAGAATTAAGATTACAGATAAGTGTTCATTTAATCCTTTGACATCCAATTAATTGTAAAAGGTAGTTGATTTCTTCACAGCATGGTTACTGAGTTCAAATTTAACTAAAATTAGTAATAATGTAAATATTTGCATTGAAAAAGTAAGGTTTGCATGTACTCTTAAATCAAGCTTGAGTGGAACTTCTTCTTAAATCCAGGAAAACAGAGGTAAGGATGATCCCCAGATTTTCTTCAGAGGCACAGGGCAGAGTGATTGACCAATGGTACGTTAACAGATTTAGGTGGAAGGGCAGGGTGTATCAGTCCTGTACTGACAGGTCTCGTTCAAAATGGTGGGCATGTGCCAGAAGGTGTCTTACAAGCCCTACCGCAGTTTATAGTCCATGTGTCCCTTTAATAAGATGCCTCCAGTGGATTAGTAACACATAAAGCATTCAACAATGCTCAAAGCACCCTTTCAACTTGCTTGGGCTTTGAGACGTGGGACTCAATAGCAAAGACGAAATTTAAGAGGTTATAAATTAGGCCGCAATGAAAAGCCTGCAAGGCCTCAACAAATTTCCTGGAAGGCGTTTGATTCAATCCAGCGATAACTGAGTGAAAGATATTTGCCAGATACTGTACTGCTGGCAAAAGCATTATTAAAATAAAGGGAAGCCATTTTTTTTGTCAGCCAGGTTTTAGCTCAAGCCAGGTTTCATCAAACCCCTCAATGAAGCAAATTAACATTCCTTTCTTGAAGTTAAAATAAACAAATCAAGGTCATTATTGCATAATGACGAGCATTATGATCTCCATGTTCAGAATTACTTTTTTTCCACATTAGTTGTCAGAGGAAAAATGCGTATCAGCTCAGAGGGGCATGGAGCACATTAAAAAATGTAAAACATTTCCTTGTTTCCTTACCTTGATTCCTTCTGAACCCGTCACAAGGAACCATGAAAGGGAAGGAGCAGAGGAGAATGGGACACAAGGACAGAGGGAAGTTTTCCTGAGAATACAGACATCTTCCTTCACTCCGGTGTCATTCTGCGGCACCATCACTCGGGAGTGACATTGAAACCCACCTGCGCGTATGTGCTCAAATCCCATTATGTTTTGACCTCACCTTTTTTAAGAGCATAAATAGCTCTTAATAAAAATTCCATTACGTATATAATATCCAAAAGTGCTATTACACCATAAATGTTGTTTGATGAAAATGTTTAATTGTCTTATTTTATTTGGCTATGTATTTGCTGTTGTCTTTTCTTTGCTGCAAGCTTCCTGTTCACGTCATTGCATACTTCTGTACAGCATGGCTCTCTGTGACCTGTCATTGTGATTTATACTCCTTTACAAAATGTATCTTTTCTTCATTCCCTCCCTCCTCTGTTATACTTATGCATGTATTCTTCTGCCGAAACACGCATGAACGTTATTAAGGGTGCTGCATGGCAAAATGTCGCTCATGCAAAACCAAGAAAAACACATTCCAGATCATCTTTATCCGGGCGACCTTGGAGCGTGTAACATTCGCACCACCGAGCTGACCTTCGTGCTCTCGCTCTTCTACATTGTCTCCCTGGCTATTCCAGCAACCCAAACTTAATCCATTAGTGAAGTGAGCACAAAAAAAACGGAGGGGCAAAAAGGAGATGTGCGCACCCCAGCTGTTGTCCTTGAAAGAAAATGGCTGTGGAGAAGGAGAGAAAAGCATGCATTTATTCTATTCTCTGCTAATAGCACGCTGTTTATCTCACATCCTAGAAGGGGGAGGAGGGGAGTGGGGAAATCGGCCTCTAGAAGGGAGCGAATTATCGTTGTCATCGCAGTGTGTGTGACATGTCGCCCCTAGGACTGCGCTTCCATCGAGGTGGTTATTACCCAGCACGCCGCAGTCGTCCCGGAGTGTGAACTTGTTAAATAAAAGTCACAGGCGGGTCTCTCTGTGGTCCCGCCGAGCCGGGCTGGTATCGCCCACCGCAGTGGCCGGGGGGAGTGGGGGACAGCACGGGGTTAACTGTCGGCTGGATGCCATGGCTTCATGGGAATGGAATGTGTAGTGCTTGTGTAGTGCTCCTGTCCCAGCATCCCTCTCTCCCTGCCCTAAAAAAAAGAAAAAAAGAAGAAGAAGAAAAAAAAAACTACTGGCTGCATGCTAATGATCAGTATTATTGAGGAACAATTGATGGACTACCGCCCAACAACAGAAACTAATTACTGCCAATGCTTTATTATCCTTTAATTACAGAACCTCTTTGGCAATTAGCAGAACAAATACACTCTGGTTTTTACTGCTACAAAAAACTGCAGTTGGTTAAAAAAAAGAATATTAAAAAGGATAATAAAAAATAATAGAATGGTTGTTTAGTCTTTGTGTAGTTTTTTTATATATAAAACCAAGCTCCATTAGTAAACTGATTTTAAAAAATGCCTTATAATGAAAAAAATACACTTACCTTTTTTATAATTACCGAATAATTTTTTCTTGTCAGATGACTGTTCATTCAACTCCAAATGTGAAATGTTCGTTGTGCTGTTGAGTTACAGTTTGTTACCAACTGGTAGCTTAAAATGATGCAGCCAGTTATTTGCTAGGGTTTGATAGTATTCACCATCTTGCTGGCCTGGACTGCACGATTTGTAGAAATAGATTAAAACTGATATTGTTATTATAAATGATCGACATGCCTGGGTGAAAACTGGTCAGAAAAGCCTCGCTCTAAGTCCCTACAGCCCTCCATCCATGTGTTAGCAGTACAGCAGCAGAGTCCAATAAAAAAATGACTATTTATAAGTCATTGTTACTGTTGGATAAGGCTAATTTCGGGTCATTATCCTGTGATGGCTGAATATGTCTGGTGAATTAGTTGTGTTCACTTCTGCAGTTTATCTTTTATGTGTACCAGTTGTCCTGGGAATGGTTACCATGCCCCCCTTTTGTATCCAATTTTAATTTAATTAGATTCCTCCTCATCCCCCAGCCAAACTCTCAACCGAAACCAGATGAGCGGCTTTAATCTAAGAATCTTAACCGCGTGTTTATTTAAGGGATCTTGGAGAACATTTGCGGATGAGGCTCTTCCTATGCGTTTTAAACAGTAGACGAGGATTTTGGTTTTAATTCCTCAAGAACATGCTTTAAAAATGTTTTTTTGTTAAAAGTCCAGTAAGCACAATATAAGTCAGCTTGTTTGCATATTTTTTTAAGCTCATTGCCGTGATAAATGGCCGGTCCGGACATTACAAAACATCAAATCCTATTCAGTTTGTTGTCCCTGCTCCATTAACATTATCAGTCCCACTGGCCAAATATGGCCATGGAGCCTTGAGTTGCTGAGTAGCTTTATCTGTTGAGCGCAGCAATATGATTATTTTATTTTATTTTATTTTTTTGCCGCGCAGGTATAATGAGGCTCTCTGGCGGGCTAGTTTGCAGCTCTGCGTGCGGATGGAGAGAGAGCGGCTTTCAGTGACGGCTCAGACGCGGTTCCTCGCGCCGCGGTTTGCCGTCTCCGCGACCGTGGTGCTGTCACTGGCAGCGCGATCTGCCTTCTGACACCGCACTTAAGGGGCCGCTGCCAAATAGTGAGTCAGCCCACTGCTGGCAGCCTGAGGCCTGTGACAAGTTCACGCCAAATAATGATCTACAGACTCACAGCTCATATCTGCTTCTGCAATAAAGGACATTGCATACACAGAGAAATGGTTGTTTTTAAAGACATAATAATCATAATAACAGTAATACATATGGAAGCTATTTTCAAGGCAGATATGACATTGGGTTCAAGTTTGATTCAGGGTTATCTGCGTGCTGCGGATTGGGTGCATGCTTCGGGTAGATTAATTAAAATAAAAAGAAAAAATTATTTTGTGGTTGACTTTTTTCCCCATTTTGGCTCACTGGCTATGGCACGCTGTTTCCTGGCTGTCCTAGGCTGTTTTAGATTGGTAAACTCAAAAATTGGAGGTACCCCTCCTTCCCCCCGACCCCAGTCGGCAATATCAATCTTTGCATAAAATGATGACATAATTCCATTCACTTTTTAGCAGTCATATCATGGTAGTACCTGAAGGTATATGCTTCGTGCAGTACCTGAAGGTATATTCTTTATGCAGTACCTGAAGGTATATGCTTTATGCAGTACCTGAAGGTATATTCTTTATGCAGTACCTGAAGGTATATGCTTTATGCAGTACCTGAAGGTATATGCTTTATGCAGTACCTGAAGGTATATGCGTCAGTCGTTCTACTCTCAGAGAGAAAAGGGGGGGAGGGGGCAGAAAGTAAAGTCATTGTGACATGACCTGTTGCGAGTCCCTGTGCTGACAATGAGCTTTCAGTGACGGGAATTATGCTGGAGCCACACAACAGGGCCAAGCTAATCCTGCCCCATCCACCCAGCTGCAGCGAGCCAGCAGCTGTAATCAATGGAGGCCAAATGAATAGGTCACCACTGGGCAGGGCACCTAGGGCCTCTGCTCATTGTTCCCATCATTTTTCCCATTCTTCCTTAAGCACCTCCTTTCAAAGGCTGTGCATCTGAGTGGAATAACCCCCACACCGTTGTTTTGCTTAGGAGATCATCAGCCGCAATCCTGTTGGGGGAAAGTTTGGAGTTCTTTGGCACAGCGACGCTGAAACAAAAAAGTTTTGAAAGTATGTGATTGTTCCTCTTCGTTCCTGTGGATGCATTTTAAATAGCCATAACCCACAAGTGATAGCAATGGACATCTCCTAGTAAATTCTGTGTGCTCTTACCAGCCAAGTCCTCAGAGAGATCAGTGATTGTGGTATTTGCATTGCATTTTGGAAGAAACTGGCTCTCAGTAAAAAAATCTACATTTAAAGCTAATTTGAACTGACTTGAGACTTCAAGACTCAGACTTGAACTTGAACTACTGAATATTATCTGTGGTGAATAATCCTACATTTAATATAGAAGCCCTTCCATACTGTATACAGGTCACAAACTGTTTACATAGCACGACTACTGTCTTGTAATATGTAATGTCTTCCTTTTCATCAATAGGAGGACATTGATTTTCTGTTGACATAGGGCTTATCAATGCATGTAGAACACATAGGAACACGTAGGAACTTCATCAACTTCGGATGAACGGAAATAATTAATTTTCCATGGAAGCATTTAGCCCGTTTCATTGTACATTTTTTCCTCTACTTGGTGTTGTTGAACCTATTGAAAGTTAAATTGCTACTGAAGAAGCGGATATTGACGTGAACAGTCAACAGAGAAATCCACATCCTGGGGAGTCAGGCGTTGCGTATTTTCACAGGAAAAAGCGATGAATCATGAACATACCCATTTGTGTTGCTTTTAATTGTGTCAGCATGCAAATGCAATCAACTGCATTCTCTTAGCCATACATCAGTATTTTCCATCTATTGCTTCTGTAGTTCTCTCGCAGTATTGCTCTTAATCATAAAAATGTAAGCTCCATGTGATGTACTGTGGCTGGTTTAAATTAATCGTACATTATAAATCTCTAAAGTGGAGAGATTTGACTCCTAAGTGCTGTGCTTTCAGAAGTGGAACATTATATTAGAGTGTTTGATGTTCAACTTCTATGCAGATATGTGTACAGATGTTTTGTATCAGATGCCACATGATTTATATGTGATGGTGAGGAGAGCACACACTATAAACTGCATGCATTGTAGCATGTTTTTTTCCCCCCTTAATGCACAGTTGCAGGCTTAATCCCATGTACTTTGAGTAAATATAATTTTCAGGCTTTTCTAAAAATGAAAAACCTACTGTTTTCTAGTAAGATTACAATTTACCAATGCCCACTGCGTAACTGTGAAATTGTCACAATGGCACTATATAGTCACCTTTATGGTAAGAATTGAGAAAACAAATATTTTTTTACATCGAAATAAGGCATAAGACCTCAGGGAAAACTGTAAGCTTGTAGTGCAAATACAGCAGAATACAAAATATTTTTTATTATTTTTTTAAATCAACTGAATGCATTGCAGCAGTAGCCTTCTTTATACTTGAACTCCCAACAGTGTACAATCTGTTTCTTTCTGTTTACTATGTATATTCTTTTTGTTTATGTAGTGAACATCTGCTTTTAAACACATTATATCTAAAATAATACGTATTTGTTTGGTTCCTTATCAAACAGTACAACAATGTAACAGATCATTAATTTTTTACACTGATGAAATTTAATGTATTCACAGATAAACCTCCTATTACTAACTGGAATGTTCTAGACATAAAATTAGGGGAACACATGAACATTGTTCTGTTCCGTATGTCCCGCACATAGAACATCTGTGGCTATTCCCATGAGATAAGCGTGATGTCATACCTGGGCCAGAGTAGAACAGAATTTGACACAATAACCATGGTTACACTGCCCCCTCCAGTGATAGGACAACACAAGGACCTCCACCAGGCAGGCTGTACCTCCATGGCTGCCCTTTCTCCAGACAAACAGCAATATTCTGCCCCAGACATGACCACACTCACACTGAGGTCACGACCGACATTCCGCAGGGGTCAGGGTCTGACCCCTCGGTTTTCATGGGTTATCCTAATGCATGCCTGAGAGACAGTGATGTCACAGCCACCCCTTTCCAAGGAGATTATGTGCAGTGGATGTCTTCCAAATACAGACAATGGATACTTAATCTTTATGGATTACTACTAAAATAAATGGAGAAATTTAATGAATGCACATGAACATGTACACATGGAACTGTCTGGATGGCTTGATGAGCATGCACGGCATTCAGTCTGGGCATGGTCAAAATTCCTCTGTTGAACATTTTTTTAAAAGCAGCATTTTCCATGATTTTGGACCAACGTGTGTTTAAAAAAAAAAAAATTCCATCGCTGCCATGAACAGTCAGAAATGGCTTTGGTAACAAAGCTCCTCTGGACTCATGGAAGGTGCCGGAAAGCACTGCACAGCTGCATTTGAACCTGCGCTAACCTTATCTTAGCTGCAGACCTTCAGTAATGAGAACATGTTGTCTTGTGCTCCTCAGACAATCACCCATTGAAGCAACTGTCAGTCATAAACCCTCCCACCACCTTTGGATGAACCCTTTGAAATATGTAATTAGCCACTGCTGCAAACATCCACTTTAAACCTATTGCATTTTATAGGTCACTTTCTTTATCTGTGGTATTGTCAAAAAAGGAAAGCCTATCCGCATGGTTCATATTTACTCAAAAACCTGAACCCAATTCACCTACTGCTTAGAATATAAACTATGAATTTGAGACCGTCCTGGTTCCTAATACAGAAAACATGTTCACGTATGTCTGTGTGGGTGGGTGTTTGTGTTATATACTTTCTGCAAAATTGGATTTTCCTCCACAAGAATAATAAACTTGCACAGTGAGCATTTTCTCTTCAGCATATGCTCAAATATATTCATTAAAAATTTAGTATTCATTTTATACAGGAATTGGAAATGTCTATTTTTATTATCTCACTGGCAATACCTTAAAATTAAAAAGGCAACATTATCAAAAAGCTAAAAAAAATGTCTGTACATGGAATAAATGCCTATTGTAATTAGTATAGTTTATACATAGTGAACCACAGCTCTTGCTTGAGGATTAGCTTCCCTCTAGTCTGTGGAAGCCCTTATTCACTGGAAACTCGTTTGTGTGTATGGAGGGTGAAACGTGTGCCAAACTAGGCAGCAACATGGGTGATGTTTATGTGCGAAATCCAAGTTCCACGAGTAAATGTGCATTTTCGCTTCCGCCTCACAAATTATTGTGCTAACGCTGCCCTTGTCTTTTCAAAAGAGGCGAAGAGCCCTCTTGCATAATCCCATCATCCAGAGATCCTTTTTTTTCCTGCAATAAGAGGGGTGGGCTGAGATGAATAAAAAACAGGGAACGTGGAAAGAAAGAATGCAAAAGAGAAAGAGAAGGAGGAATGAGTAGGGAGAAAAAACAGCCTTTCACTGAATTCACTTTCGCTGGAGTCTGCTGCATTTCATTTGCAGTTGGGTGACTTCATCTCGTTCGGATCTGAAAGAAGCTTCCCTAATTGATTAGCACTCCAGCTCTCGTTGGGGCTGTGTGTAATCTGTTTGAAGCCAAAGTGAACATTTTTACATATCAAGCTTCAAAATGTAGCAAATTGAGAGAGAGTGTGTGTGTGAGAGAGAGTGAGAGAGAAACAGACAGATATTAAGAAAGAGAGAGAGAGAGAGAGAGAGAGAAAGATAGAGAGAGCGCTCTCTAGTTAGCTACAGGCTCCGAGCTTGAGCTGCATGTTAACAAACTTCCCCGGATCGTTTGATGTTGTAAAATATCCAATTACATGGTATTTTGTTTTCTTCTAGACCATAAGATTTCCAGCACTTGAGCTCCTGCAGGATGGCTCGTTTGCCCTCAGCTCTGTATCCATTATACAGGGGGCTGGCATGAAGGAGGCTTTGTGTTGCACGAGTAAGCATATGCATTTTTTATTACAATGCCTACATGGCTGTGCTGTGTGTCATATCATTTTACCCCCAGCTTCCAGAAACCCTTACACCTGTCATAGATTAAAGAATCCCCCCCCCCCCCCCACAACCACAGGCAGCTGTATCTGATTGATAAGCTGTGACGTAAGCAAATCCATATCTTCTTATATTCCATGTCTGTGACTCCAAAAGCGTATCAAATCATATACATAGATTTTTTGTATTGCTATCCTTTGACATTGTTTCCAACTTATCTTGCTTCAATGTCATTAGAACTGAGAGTGAAATAAAACGTTTTATATTTATATTTATATATTTATTTATTTATATTTATATTATGTATTATATTTAATTGTTCGTTGGCACAGGCATTAAAACACACAGAGGACAGTTTGGTGCATGAACATAATGGTTTACATAATGACGTGTGTGCCCTGCGATGGACTGACGAACTGTCCAGGGTGAATTCCTGCCTCTCGCCCAATGCATGCTGGGATAGGCTCCAGCACTTCCTGCCACCCTGACCAGGAATAAGCAGGTGTAGATAATGGATGGATGAATGGAACATGTTTGCATATTGTGCTGACAAGAAACTGATGTTGTAAAAGCAGCTTCTCTACATGTAGGGTACATAAATCAGGTACAAATTCAGGAACCAGTGTTTTTTCATGCATTTTCTTTTTGTACACGCCACCATTTTGTGATAATACATTACCAGCCACTATGCTGACGTCTGTTGAACAATGTGGAATGAGGCTCTGTGAAAATGAAACTCCAACCGTAGATATATGATTACTGGGTCAGACAGCCAATGGAAAAAAAAAAAACTAATGTTTGTCATAGTGGATGTATTGCCATTTCTATGACATTGGGCTGGATCCAATAAACATTCACCCTTATGTTTGGTGGAAAAAAAAGGCGTCTTTCCAATTCAAACCACATTTTTTCACCGGTTTTTCAACCCGAGTTGATTGACTCTGTATAAGAGCTTCTGCTAAATGAACGTAATGTAATGTAATGAATCCGTGCCGTTATATCACATGAGATCCGAGATGCCATTTCGTAGTAAATGTGTTACCTCTTGAGAGCTGCTTCTATATTTTTACAATCCTTGCTCTGCATGATGCCATTGTCAGGTGCCATTATTTCAGACTTACTGAAACAGAGAAATCAAGCAGTGCAGCAATGATCAGCAGAGCCCGGTCTAATTTTAAGGTGGAGAATCTCCACGACTGCTGCCTCTTATTCTTCACCAGTAGGAACATGATTATGAAGAAATAGAACACTCTTGACTGACAATATGTTTCAGGCATTAACCAGACTACGAGACCAAGGGAGGCTGCAGCACAGGCAGCATTTATGGAAATGGAGTACTGTAGCTAGTCAGGGCTCTCTTGACCTCTTGGCACACACCGGTCTCATGACCGCGTGCAAGCCACAAGCCACTTGTGGCTATGCCTCAAGATACCGTTAATATGCTGTATGCAATAACGGAGCCTTGGTATTGTTGGGTCCATAAAGGATATAATAGAATGAGGTTGTGCTAGTTTGGCGTTCAGCTGCCATGGCAACATTAAACGGCATGTCTTTAAACCGTTTTTTTTCAAAAAAGGAACGGCAAACCATACAGGTAGGCTCGTTCGATAGCTGCAACGTCTACCACCAATTCAGTTGCAGAGTGCAGACAAGCACATTCTCATCTGAAGTGATGTCAGTTTTTTTCTGTGTAGGATATATCTGATTTTATTGGCTGGATTGATGTAGGTGGCACATAGCCAGGCAGACTTTGAGTTAGCCACCTAAGAAGCAGATTTGTATGGGTCCCGGGTGGGTTGCCCTGGTAATGGGCCCAACCGGAAGCAGGCTTTGTTTTAGAAAACTGGAAAATTCTGAAAAGTTTGAGTTGTTCCATTATTATACTAAAGCTAATAGCTAACTCATGAATCCCTCTTCAGCAATCTCGATGACTAGAAATTCTTTGAAACAATATGATTTTTACTTACAATGCAATTACAGTAAAATTAAAAGGAAAGTAATATTACATTACGCTTCATCACAGACAGTGGATAATTCATTGGGGAGAAAAATAATTCATTTCACTTTTTAAAATGGCTTTATCTGGATTATTCTATCTCTTGACATTGAAATTAATTTTATAAAGCCTGTTAATTATCTTTCCTGAAAATAGACTCAAGAGAAGGACAAGGACAGCAGATTTTTATCAATTTTATGCAACTTTTACTGAGGAGGACGTTCAGAACAAAAGCAAAGTTTCAGGGCTGCATCTCTAGTACGCAAAAAGAATATGGTTGGCTGCTGTAGAACATTTTAGCCTGTCCTGTGACCAATTTTCGTGCATTGTTTAGCAAAATTTAGTGGTGAACTGTATTAGTAGTTGATGAAAAACATCTACAAGTAATCTAAATAAATAATACAGCTCTTAAATGGCTCCGGATAACTTAATTTAAATAGAAGATCACAGTCCTAGGTATTGCACTTAAGACTTATTTTTCTAAGTAGGTATAGAGCGTATCACTGAGCAGCGGAATAATGACTGCTGTGTTTACTGCAGAAAAAAACCAGCGAAGCTAATTATGTCCCATTGATGTGAGCAATTAAGAGAAATCTTGAACCACAGAAATCACCACTGTGTTCTCTCGTGGAGGAAGAAGGCTGAGGTAATTTAGATAAACACAGCCCCTCCACAATTCAATTTGTTCAATGCAATTTCATAGTCAGTTTTTAAAAAATTATCCTCAACGGATTGTAAAGTCCTGGAGAATTTTATCCAAAACAATGACGTTGTGTTAAAAATAAAAATATTTGTTGTATTTGTTGATTGTTGTATATGTGGAATATATTTTGTGCATTTTTATTATGTCACATATGGGTGCACATTTTATGGACCATCCTTACATTATCCATAAGCACTGATACAGTTTTCAAAAACAAGTGGCATTTTTGAATCACCAAATGCATTGAATGCTAGATATGCTAGCTTACAGAACACAGTAACACAAATATTATCCACAGAGGGAATATTTATGTTGTGCAAAACCAGACTATCAAATTATATTGGTTAAATAAAAGTGACGTATTCACTGGATAAAATTCTCAAATGAGTATGCACTGAGCTGAATATGTTCCTATGCTGAGTGAATGTTCAATTAAATAGGCCTCCTGGAAGGTCTTCTTTGTTTTAAAAGGAAATAAATAATTCAATTAGCCGATGCTCTCTCTTTTGTATTTATGTTTATTGATTTTGATGATACACTTGGCAATGAGAAAATTCACCAGGCCCTATTTGAAAGACAGCACAAGGCACAAACACAGCGGGTTAGTACAATAATGGTTGGTATTTTGGAGTGGTTCAAAACGAAGGAATAATAGTTATGCCAAGGTTGTTTTTATAAGTGGTGGGGTTCTCAATCTGCCATTAAGAGTTTTGTTTTAGCATAAACACAGAAGTGCACTGTTGGATGCAATTATAGTTGCTGTTGACTAATTTTTTTTTTTGATTAAACTTTTTAAAAAATAATAGACCTCAGTGAAAGGATATAGTAATACTCTAATAAAATGTCCTCCCAACCCAACACACACACACACACACAGACACACACAGAGCACTGCAGTTTACTGCAGTTACCAAACTGAACTGGGGACTGAAGATGCCATATTTCATAACTTGGAAGGTTGAGAAGTACAATTAGCATTGTGAAGTCATTTTAAGTTCATTGCACCATGCACAGCAGAGTAACTTTAAGTATATACCAAGCGATTGTTTATGTGCAATGTACCATGGAAGGGTAGAGTGTACTTTCAAGCTTGGGAACAGCCTGACTCTCATTTATATTAACAATTCATTATTTTAATGCATATGCCTTGTCTTTGTGTACATTGTAAAACACACATTTTAAGTTGCTCTGGGCAAGAGCTTCAGCTAGATGAAATACAATGATGAGAATGTTGCTCTGACCAGTCAGCATGGCTACTTAGCTTGTCGGTTGGAAACAAGCTTTGGCATGGATGCATGTTGGGGAAATTTACTCTCCTCCAATAAGCTGTTGCCTGCTTGTTTAGCAACAGTGTTAAATCTGGTGAAAGATGATTTTGGAGAGTATTCCGACAGAAAATAAAACAGAAATTGCACAGGAGCCGCAACTAATGCACTATACAGCAAAGCTAAACTACTCCCAGATTTCTGTATGTTTCTCCAAGAGATGAAGAAAACTTGAATCTGCTCAGGATGTCAATTGAACTGCAGTAGGAAATCATTGGGGTAAAAATGCCATATATCAAGGTAAAGGATTGTGTGCTGAAAAAAACTAAACACTGAAATGAGATCCACCCATTACCTAAGCTTCAAAACAAAGTTTAAAAGTGGGGCAGTTTAATGAAACTGATGTTTTGAAGTAATTTTCTTTAGAGCACAACAAATTGTTGTTGAGATATAAATGGATTATACTGAGGAAAACATTAAACCCATTAAAACCGAACTCCATCATCTGTGCAGTAAATGGTTTTGACGAGAGTATATATTTTTTTTCTTTATTAGAGTCTTGAGGCCTTTCCAATCACACATCAAATCCAGTGCATCATACAAAGAAACAAAAACAACAATGACCTTTACCAAACATGAGAAATTAAATATGAAAGGTCAGAGCAGACCTGAAAAAGCACAACAGAGATTCAAGCAATTTCTATCAAGCTGATATATATATATATATATATATATATATATATCAGGGTGTGGTGTGGGTGAAGGAGACTGCACATTTTTCAGGAGGGCCAGTGTCTCTAGAGACTGAGAGAGGAGGTCATTGTAGTGACAGACTAATTCTTCAGTGGTGGTGGAGAGAGGGTCAGAGATAGGATAGGCAGTAATCTGTACCATAAAATCATCAGGATCTATGTTTTTTCCCATTTCTGAAGTTTATGAAGTGTATTTAAAAATATACAAAAGGCAATGGGACAGCAATATCAAACAGGATAACTTTGTGGTCAGAGATCAAAAGATCATAGCTGGTAATATTGGATGGAGTTATACAAACCGGGGGAACAAACCGGGTCCAGTATATGACCTTTATTGTGAGTGGGAAAGTCACAGTGTCTTGTCTTGTGTATCAAGATATTTGAGCAGAGACATAAAATCAGCAGCGAAATTACAGACGGATAAGTCGGCGTAAATATTAAAATCACCCAAAATAAGTACATTAGGAGACATAGCACAGACAGGTCAGTCGGGAAGAGAGCACAGAGAGGAATGCGATTGAGATCTTGTAAGATTTATATATTATAACAACAATCAGAGGTTGCGGTTGAGAACCAGACAGTTTAAAAGCAAGATATTCAAAAGACGAGACGGTTGGTATGGTTACAACATTTGCTTTGAGATCATAATGATAAATAACAGCAACACCGCCGCCTTGGCCAGTAGTGTGGGGCTTATCAATGAGAGAGTAGCCCGTCGGAGTTGCCTGATTCAGATGAAAAAAATTATTTAGGTTGTTGCCATGTCTCAGACAAACACAATACAATCTATATGTTTGTCATTCATAAAATCACAAATCAAGGGGGATTTATTGTTCAGAGATCGTACGTTGAGCAGCGCAAGTTTCAAACGGGCATTACCAAAGCAGGTGCTGGCGGTACCAGTCGCAGGGAGCTGAGGTCGGTTTTGCGCCTGGAAGACTGTGAGAGAGTTTTACTGCTCAATGTGTAAATGGCAAAAAGCTGCATGGAATTTGACTCATTTAAATTTCAGTTCCTACCACATTTATATATGGTATGTATTCAGTCTGCTTATGTCTTTCGACTGTACACCTGGATTGGATTGTGCACCCTCAAATGCACATTCAGTGACACTCCTCTGTCATGGCACAGGTAAATAACAATCTGCACTCTTAACAAGGAAACGACAACCAGGTCTGTCATGCCAAAATACCATGCTTCATTTCAATGTGGGAAGATTTAAATGCTTGTGGTTTGCTTCTTCTCTAATTGCTGCATATTGATAAATAGCACAAGTGTATTGGATCTCACCTAATGAGTTCATGCATATCATGTCAGAATGCAACCACAGTGAAAATGAACAAATCGGATGTGGGGCGCATATTTTAAAAAAAGCATTTGGAACAGCAGGTCAAAAAAATCTAACGTAAAAAAAGAAAGAAAATCTGTAAAAAGAGGCACAACTGTATATGGGCCAAATAAAAATGGAGGTATTCAGCCATCCTGCTTTTCGTGAGTCAACACACACAATACAGACAATAATAGATCCTAAAGTTTTAGATCATGTCGCAAGTCTCGATCTTAGATTTCAGGCTCTACTATTGTTATTATATATGCTTTCTTTATGTTACGTATGATTCAAAATCTTGATCACATTCTGAAAATGCGGACACACAGGGAAATTCACAGTGGCCTTGGACCACTTCAACTGGAGGAAATCTCTGTATGCTCCGGACTCATTAACGTTCATTCGTCTTTTGTTTCTTCTTTTGTTCCTGTAATAGCTTGGGAACCACATTTCCCATTTCCTGCCAGGGGCTGAACAATATGAAGCTGCACTTACAGTACATTTCACCAGAGGAAGCCATCAGCGTGCCTCCGAGCTGATTGTTTTCACAATTGTGCATGAACACCACTGGCCACTGTGGTGCTCTTCCACATTTTCCTTTATGCGTATGTCAGCATAATTAAAAGCCAAATGAAATTGACAAATAAAAACAAATTACAACAGCAAGAGCTCATAAAGCTCAGAATATCCCCCAGAACAGTCTGAAAGTGAATATAGAAGTATAATTTTGAAATGAGGAAATATTCATTGTAGGTGAATAGGTATTGTCTCTTGTGTTTACTCCGTCCAGAACGCTAGTAGCCAGCTGTCATCCCCTTCACCGTGTTGTAGATACAGCAGTCTACCTGTCGGATGCTCAGTAGGCACTGGCTAACTTCATTACTACCTGGTGTACAGGAAGGGAAAAACAACCTGTCATAGGCTGTATTTATTGCATGCCGGTGAAAGGTTCGATAAGATACCCAAATGAAACACACCCCTCCTCCTGCTGGATCAGTTTTCTACTTGTCTCGGTAGCTATCTAGCCAGTTACCATGCAAACATGGAGTCCTCATGTGTGTCTGCATTCACGATGTGAATATTCTCTTGCACAACTCAGGAAAATTATTTAGCTCACTTTTTTGTTCTGCTCAGATGAAAAAGCCATTTTTGGGTTTTGTATGAACTTCCTGAGCCATATACCTTGTGCTGCCATCTCCATAAGAATTTGATTAGCCGAATGTTTGCCTTAGCCTACTTCACTGGGTAGTAAATCACCTGCAAACATTTACACTTAGGCATTTAGCAGTCGATCTTATCCAGAACAACTTGCATAAGCGCATACATATTGGGTTAGGCAATGTGAAGTCATCAGGGTCAGAACCGATAGCAGTAGCCAAGGTGTAATCGCCCAACATAAAGTTAGATTATGAACTAGGTGCAGGAGTGAGATACAGCATGTAGTGTTCTTAAGAAGCAAATGGGATCCTTGCAAATAAGATTCTAAACATTGGATAAAAATTATTTTACCGTTTTTGGGAGTGTTCCCTGAACTCTTCCCTGAAAGTGGACTTTGTGAATCCACACAATTTATTGACTTCACTTAGGAACACATATTTCACATTCATGTGTGGAGTCATAACCTCTTCCGTTCCCCAGAGTAGGCATGAAGTTTGTGTTTTATTTTGAGGTGCAACAAATCCTAATGGGTATTAAAACATTGCAAATGTACAGATTGCTCGGCTTATAATACTGAAATATGGACTCGGAGCAAACTTTGACTTATGACATAGGCTTTGTAAAAATGTTGATGGAGTCCAGACCATGTTCCTTTGAAAGTAATAACTAGCTTCATTCATGGGTTGTAAACTTTTTGGGCTGTGTTCCATCCAATACAGCTCACATTTGGAGGTATGGAAGACTTCACAGACTGCTCAGCAAACATAATCATTTAAGTCAATTACTCATTCATATTGACTTATAAATAACTTTGAGTGTTACTTACTACTTTCTTCACACAGACAGTTTGGTATGTTCTGATCGAATCCAGGCCTACATCTATCCTTAATTTATGGCTCCAGCTTTATCACAATATTCCAGTATTGTAAATAATAATTCTTTTTTAAAACTGCTAAATGTCCAAAATTATTTTTTTTTAATGCTCTGGACATATTTACAGCCACGGGTTTTATACTAATGCATTTGCGGTGAAATGCAGACATTTATGTTTTATGTAAATATAGCAGTAGTTTGCAGAACATAAAGCCTTATAGTTACGAGTCAGGATTTCCTGCCTTTCTTCCTGTGTTCCATGTTAGAGCCTATTAACAACATACATTATAACGAAGGAAAAAGACTGAAGGCAGTGAAGTTGTTATGGTGCTTCTTTAATGAAAATTTGAGATGTTACAGTTTGCTATTTGCATACGAAAACTTGGTGTGAATCCTGCAAAGACGAACGGACGGAATATAACGTTAATGCTGTCGAATTCAGTGGAAGTTGGAGAGTGACTGCGTTGCTCCGTGAGGCACCTCTGCTAAGCTGCTGAAGTCAAACGGCTAACTTTAGCTCTTTTCATCTGCTGCCATGAAAAAACTGGAACATAAATCTCCCTCACTAGTTAATTGTGTAAGACTGCAGTATTTCCCCTGATGTAAATATACTCAAACAGCAGTTATCAGTAAAAAATAATTGCAGTCGTTTTCATTCATAAACAATCAACTGACCAAGTGGCCACACTCATTTTTTTGTGTTTTACCATAACTGTACTATATATGGTAGGATTGTTTACAAAGATAAAAAGGTTGATGCAATCGTGATGATTTCCTGTTTGTGCAATTGAGCATGTGAGTACAAAAAAATCTAAAGAAATTTTGCAGCAATTGTTCTTGAGCCAAAATTGCCATGGCTGTTCGGCAGTAGATGATTCCCATTTATTGCCAAACAGCCATGGCCATTTTGGCTCAAGGAGGCCGTGGTGATGCTGGAGGATATGAATGTCAAAGTCAAAGGTCACCAGACATGTTAGTGGATTCTTGTCAACAGTATTATGTCTACGGTCATGATGCAATCAGACAGCCAGCTCACAACCAGCCATGCTTAGGGCAACCGCACATCACAACCCCAGTGCACAATTGACAGTTCCATATCATCAGTGCGTACCGAACGGCTAGAGAGGCACTGCAGCGAGACAGACCACCATGCAGATAGCCAGTAGCTCCAAGAGAAAAGGGTTTGAGCCTGTTGTACTACAGTATGACCTGGATTCAATCAACGCTCGTCCTTAACTTCATAAATGACTGCATCCCCTTTATTTTTAATGAACATATGTTGTTTGGCGAGGTTGAGTTATAAACATTAAAAATTTTATTACATTTCCTGTTTCCGTCAGAAAAGACAAAGTTTGTATTTATTTGTTAGGCATTTATCTGTTAGGCAAAGTTCGAAGGACAAATGTTTTTTGAATCCATGTCTATGTTGGCTTGGTGCTGATCAACAAACAGTGATTGTACAAAAAAAAGGAAGAAAAAAAAAACATTATTGCAAATCAAAGTTAACACTTGAATCACCAAAGAAAGAATTTGCATCCAAAGCAAGTATTTATTTGGCCTTTTTGGAGCCAAAAATCATTGGCTACATTTTGAATTTCTCCTATTGGTGAAATTAAAAGCGAAACACACTGCTGTGGTGACTTGCTCAGTCAATATGCAAGCTGATCAAACATTTCCTGACTCCAACTGTAAACTGAGCTTTGGAAAAGCATGGGTGTCTCTCATTTACAAGCCATCCCTCTACCCCTATGAACAGTGATCAACCTTAAAACCAAAAGCTGCCCACGGTTGGTTTTGATAGAAGTTTCAAAGCCGCCCCAGGCAGTTCTCTTCGGTCGCACAACCCGTGTAAAACCTCCTGTCTGTTTTCTTGGTTTTTTTTTTACCCACAGTAAACTGGACACCTGCCAAAAAAGATGGCCCTTCACTCTAGATAAATATCAACCATGCTTCATTTAATGTGCAATGGCACATTATGAACAAACGCAGCATCGTATTCTGCAAAGATGACAGATAATCTGCAATGCGCAATGTAAACCAAACCTGTGATACTACGCTCCAAGGACGATTTTCTCCCCTCCTCCTTTTACACGGTCACACTGGAACTGAGGAAACAAATGATTTTAGGCCTCAGGAGCACGGGGAGATATACAGGGGGTCAATGTGTGAAGGAGAACTGGATTTAATCTACATTTGAAACAACGAGAGGGTAAAAACAATAGGGTCTGCTCCATGTCATGGCTCTGGAAGTTCAGGAGAAAGGTCTAATTGAGCAGAGACAGAGTTTGAACGTGTGAGCATGTGTGGAAATGCTATGATAAGTATACATGAGCAAGGGGTTTACTTGAAATTACTCAGTAGATGTACACTCCAGTGAAAATGTAAGCTATGCAAGTTACAGCGAGTATGGGCTCAGGAGCAGTCACCACAAAACAGTAGTGCAGCCTTTTCTTGAACTTCACATCATTACTGTTCACTCTGAGTGTGTTTCCACATTTATCTTGATCCTAAAGCCTTTTGGTAAACTCCTCAGGCTGCATGCAATATAATATCCCTGATTGGTCCAAGTAAGCTCTTTCTCGCTCGCTGTCTATCTTAACAGGAGGCGGTAGTGGTGTCTGGTGTGCTAACTCGGCCTCTGTTCAAGAAGTTACGGCTTGTCCCTAAACAGCCCTTTTCTCACTGTTTTTTGAACCTCAATTTTAATTGACAGTTGCTGGCTCCTGTCATTGCTGTAGCATCCTGTGTAAATGGCGGAGAGTGCAGAAAAGCATGCGCCTTCCTCTGATTTTCAGGCTGCCAGCTGCCTCAATTCTCGTTCCTCAATCCACCGGCTGAGCAGCGCGGTCATCGCAACAGAAGAGTACAGCTTCACGCGCAGCTGATGCAGGTAGATTGTGGGTGCGCAATTAGCCAGAGGAGATCAGTGGTGCTGGATGGGATGTGGATGATCCTGCTGAAGTCTTCCCACAGCAACGCCACAGCCAATCAGATGCTGCCCTGTGGGGCTGACAGCCATAGTCAGTAGACATGGTCAAAATTCAGTACCAAACTGAAGGATGCATCCAAGCTCTGGACAGTTGTCTTCGTAGCTAGTACCTTGTAATTTCCAATAAAACCCGACCAGAACCCGAGGGTAATACCCTGCATAAGTATGGCTATGGTAGCTGTTAAGCAGAAACTTCAATGTTACAACGTAGGCTACTTTAGCTACACTGCATGAGCCTGCCACCGTGCACCATCCACTGACCTGACCCAGACATCAACTGCATCTTTTCTACACAGGACATTGGTGATGCCCCAGACCAGGGTATGTTTTCTGTACTGACGTACTTATTAGAGTCAGGTTCAAATCAGGTTGGGATGTCAAAATGCTGCAATACACGGGCTGTGTTTGGGCCTAGAAGCCACTTTCTCACCACTCTCAGACAGTATGTATTCACGACACAAAATAAACTTGGGAAACAGACATGCATTTTAAAATATTACGTTTTATTAAGCCGTTTAGTAGATATTCTCAACCAGAAAGATTTTCAGGGATTACGTTTTAACATATAGTCCATTTGTACACTAAAACATTTACTGAAGTAATTCAGGTTAAGTACCTTGCTCAAGGGTACAATGGCTGGGAATCAGAACCAGAACCTTTATGTTGCAAGCTCAGCTCAGCTCCTGACTAGTATACTGTACTGCTATAAGCAAAAAAACCTGACTTAAGTCCAAAAGCTGCATGTTATTACTATGTGTGTGTGTGTGTGTGAACTTGTAATACTAGCTTTGTGGGGACCAAATGTCCCCACACGGATAGAAAGATGAGGAACATTATGCTTTGTGGGGACCTTTTGCTGGTCCCCACAAGGTCAAAGAGGCGGTTTTAGGGTTAGGATTTAGGATTAGGGTTATGGTTACAATTAGGTTAAGGTTAGGCATGTAGTGGTTTGGATTAGGGTTAGGGTTAGAGGTTTACGGAATGAATGTAGTCAATGGGAAGTCCCCACAAGGATAGCAATACCCCGTGCTTGTGTGTGTGTGTGTGTGTGAATTCTGTGGTAATACATTAAACTTTTATAGTATTGTATAGTATTGTAATAGATTAAAAAGCCATTTTTAATCTATTACAATACTACACAAGCATACTATTATGCCAAGGCTCAAAATATGAAAATCAAAAATAAAATAAATATGAATTATAAAAAGCGTATCTTTAGAGAGGTATGACAGATGTTACCCTCATGCTTAAAATAGTGGTATGTTTTTCTGTTTAGGGGCTCCACAGAGTTTAAGAACCTTTTGATGTGAAAACCTTTGAAGTTGCTGTTAAGAATGATGATGTGAGAGGTCTTTCCATTATAATTTCTTTGAACTGACATGATAGCAGTAATTTTGAAAACCTCACTGGAATTCCATAAAAAATAGCTAGCGATATCTGGAATTGTATTATAGACAAATTAGATAGAGGTCTCCCGGATTAAATTAAATTAAATACAGATATTTCAGATTGGATTGAAGGCAGATTCAATTTGGACTTCAAAAACAAGCCATTTAATTGGATTCTTCCTTGAAAATATATATATATTTTAAAAAAATTATAAAATAGAATCTTTATGATATCATAATGTACAGCAGAAGTGTAATCCAAGTCCATCAGTATATTAAAATGTCCAGGTCTGAAGAGAAGCGAAATAAATGTTGAGATGGCATCTATGAGAGCTGAAAAGGGCCTGGAGAGGCAGAGTGTATTTATGTTGAGACTGCCGAATACCTCTTCAAATGATCTGTAAAACTCCCGGCCTAATCTTGTAAATCTTCCCCTTTTCAGTATCAATCATCTGTAGTGCGTTACTTCAAAATCCGAACAATTTGCATTATATAACGCGCAGGCCCGTGGAAAATGGTCTTTATGGGAGTGGCATCCAGGTAGGATCAGCGCCCAGCTTCAATCCTCCCCCCCCTCCCCACCCAACCACCCCCACCCCCACCCCCACCCCATCCCCACCCCACCCTCTTCTGCCATTTTCTTAGAGCCCAGCGCGAGCCGCGCGGCACTTATCAGATAGCAACGCCGAGCCTGCTTTCACTAGACACCTTGCTAAAGCTAATAACCCAGATGTAAAGCTCAGCACGAGATCGGGGGAAGTCACTCAGGATGATTGCGCCCCTTGCAGAAAAGGAGAGGGGAGAGGAACGGTAACTTCTTGCCGTGTCTAACCTTGAGAACGGGGGCTTCCACCAGCAGCAGGGGGAGAAGCTCCGCGGAAGCAGCGGACGACGATGGGGGGGGGGGGAACGAGAACAGGAATGACCTTGCGGGTCAGTCAGACCCGCCACGAACAAAGGCCGTCTGATCTTTGCCTCTCTCAGATGACCGAACGGCCAGATGGTTTGCTGTGTCCTAATTGAAGCTGCATTTTAAAGCTCCTGAGTGGCTCGGTTGGTAAAGGTGCTTGCTTGGAGTGCAGGCTGGCTCCTAAACTAAATTAAAGGCCCCAGCCAGGCCTATGGGAGTCTGTGTGACCATGAGTCTGCAAGTGGTTCAATTCCACTGTGAATATAGCATATACTAATTAGCAAGCCTTTATTCAAGCATTGTATGTTTTCATATATATTTTCATATAGCTAGTTAGCTTGCTATATAGCTGTCAATGTAGCCTCTTGTGCAAATGTAGATATTTTCCATCTGACCAGATTTAACATTTAACTCCTAGCTAGCTACAGTAGCACACATCTGTTTTATAGTTACATAACATTTAAGCTGGCATATCTTAAAATAAAGTGAACTAGCTAGCTATATTGCTGAGTACAGACATATTTTTACTGAGATCAAGTTAGAAGCTGTGTCTCAAACCATGTATTTCCATGCCCCAGACCACTTCAAGACTTGCTGGGAGTTCAGAGATGTAGACTGTTAATAACCAATTAAAATGATAAAATGCAAGCTATGTGTGGATCTGTGTGTGAACAAAAACATTTGTTCTATTGTCATACAACTGACAGGTGACTACCTTTCCAGTTAGGGTTACCTAAAGAGAAAGCTGTAGGCGCACATTGATAATTTACCACGGGAGGTACTCTGTACTTCAAAAATATTCAATTTTGTTCTTAATACAAAATTGCATATAGCTTATTTCTGCCACATAAGCCTTATTACATTTGCCCTATGATTTCAGAAATAATTCTGAAAGACACTTGCAGTCAAAAACCCTGACCTTTAGCAAGAACACTCGCGGTATTTCACCATCTAAAATGAAGTAAATGAAGATCTACAGATCATTCCTGTTTTAGTAAAGTTATATAATGCACTCAGGACTCGCCGCACACTTTAATAAGCAAAGGTTATGTAACCCCTTTTAACTGCACTCTACCATTGAATGGCACAGTAAATGAAGTAGGTGAACAGGAATTTAGCAGCGGGGCCAAACATTGTGCCAGATTCCTGCTTTTGTTCTCTCTCTACAATAAGAGATGTTTTCACACAAGAGCAGGTACAGCTGTAAAATATTTGCTACAGTGCAGGTGAGTCACAGGAAATGGAGGAAATTTTACAATGAAGTGGAACATATTTTGGGATTCAGTTTGCGGAGGAACTCGCTGCAATCACAGGCTATGCACTGCATGGGACTTAATGGGGTTTCATTTCTCATTTATTAAAGTAAAAGCAATGCTTTTGTGTTGTCACTGAATCAGTGGACAGTGTGCAGGCATTATTTGGGAAAACGTTGACAGCACTTTGTTACTTCATCTTTGAAGCCTGTTGTAAGCCTCCGTATGTATGTAAAATGCATACGAATTTCACTCACTGTGATTGCTTTAAAGCAGTTTACACGGGAGTGTTATATGTGGCATACGATGCAAGGATTATTCTCAAGGATTCTTGTGATACATGATGTTGCTTTGCCACTTTGTTTTAAAGAGGCATAGCATGAATTTTAAGTAGTTCCCTTTACCGATCAGTCAGAGAAGAACTCATTGTGTGAAATTCTGCCCGGGTTGGGCAGAGACTCGCAGAACAGTGTGCGATTATTTGTCCCCAATCATTAATTTGTAGTTTCTTTAAAAGCCTCTGCAATACCGGAGTGGTCAGTCAGAAGAATGCTCCACAGAACACCCTTTGTAAGTAGGCAAAGGAATGCATAAAATGTCCTGCAGCAAATCTCTCTTTCTCTCTCTGGCTCTATCTTTCTCTCTCTCTCTCTCTCTCTCTCTGTTTTTCTCTCACTCTCTCTCTTCCCCTCTCCCCCTCCCCTCACACTCACTCTCCACACTTTTGTATGCTGTGCACATTTCAGAGAAAACACACAATGTAAAATTGCAATTTTCAGCGCCGTTTCTGAGATATGATTGATATTTTCCCTAGTAAGGTGGATGTGTATCTTCATTTGACAGGAGGATAAGAGGGAGCGGATTTTTATTTATTTATTTTCCACAGCAGCTGTACTGTGACTGCACTGACGTAGGAATTCAGAATTGATGGCCCTTGTGTAAGGGCCTTTCATATATGCATTAATATTTTACCGAAACATTGCTTTTTATCAGAACTGCATTTCACCCCCTTCCTTTCACTGCTCTTGATGTAAGCTGTATCAGTACACATTACAGGCTTTTGCTTTTATTCTGCTTGATTCGTATTCTTGAGTTCCCCCGCAACTCCCCCCCCCCACCCACCCCCTCCCCCTCCCCCTCCCCACAAGCCTCTCATTTATACATGTAGAATTTCCAGCTCAGAACAGGAAAAAAAGGGAAACTACATACAGTTGTGAACAGTGCATCATCTTGAAGGCTATCTCTAAATCCTTTTTGTATTTGAAGAAAAACGCCGTTTGTAGATCAATAATTCTATAATGGAGCCTTGGTGATTTATTTGGTCTGGGCTGCATACTGCTTTTGAAATTGCATGGGATAGACAACAAGACAACGAGAGAGGTAGCTCTTAGGTGCCGAGCCGATGTTACTGGATACGCACTGTAAGCCTCACCTCAAACTGGGACCTGCATTTTCTTCTCGTACAATGCAATACATTGGAAAAATGTTTTATTTACTTTTGCCTGGCAAAGTCTTTTGAAATTATTGATAATAATTATGACCCAGATAAGCAATCGATCTTGAGACCATGTCGACATGGATTTTGGCAGTTATTCAGAGTTCAGAAAATGATGCACCATTCATAAAACTAGGGACTAATTATGAGGTCAAATATGTTAAGACTGATTACAAAGCAAAACAATTTCTGACAGGCTCATTGTATTGCACAGAATTATGTTTCACATCTTACTCCTTTATTTAAACCACAGAACAAAGATTACAGTGGACCATCACTTCAAGACTCTAAAAGACAGAAGACACTAGGCCCAACACTGGTGTATTCAAGAAGCCTGGGACATAAACATTAATGGCCTTATGCAACAGCCCCCTGTCATTGTATAATCTGACAAGAGTCTGATTAACCTCATCCAGTGGTCTGAGAGTCAGGAAGAGAAAATTCACACAGCCCACGTTAAACTTGAGCAGGTGACGAAGTCATCTCAAATACCGGTGCAACAAGTTCAGAGCATAGACAGAATGGTGCACTACAACATTCTAGAACATTGTGCGATACAGCTGAAAAAAATTCCCAGTTCAACACAGAAGGTTAAATGGCAGTTGTCAGTTGCTTGGAATTCTGTCATTTCCTGGAGAAGTTTACCTTCTTATGGGTTTTTCAGCTCCAATCTATTAAATAAGAGAATGTGGACCAATTGACAATGGTTGCATTGAAATACAAAATATAGAGCATTGGACTTTTACATTTACTTAACGTTATGACATATTACAGCTGTCTTTGTTTTTCTTTCAAGACCCTGCTACAAACAGCCTGTTTATTTATTTCTTAGCCTTTTATATTTTGTTGTTGTTGTTGTTGTTGTAGAACAGGTTGCTTGTTTTAAGTCGACGTGTCCTACCTTCTGAATGGAAAACTATTTTGCATGTTCTTGGTGAACATTTTAATTTATTGCCACATTGACTGATATGCAACACTGAGTTTGACACATGGTAACTGCCAGTAAATATATACATTATGCTGTCATTCCACTCATGTGCCTGATTAAGCGCTAATTGAATGATTAACTGAGATGACTGAGCGGTTAATTTAATTAATTGAATGACTGTTTGACTCATGGCTTGAAATAGAAGCTCTTTTTGACTCCTTGGTGACAGAGGACTAAAATACAAGCAAAATATCTGTTTTTTCAGTCATCTTATTTTCTTTTATTATGTGAATTTCATCACGTGTTTAAATTATATATATATATATATATATATATATACATATAAATTGTTATTACAGGAAAAGCATGTTTATATGATACAGCCATAAACAGAATTCTTGAACATTATGGACCATAACATAATATTAGGGTCTACACACATATGGCAAATGGTAATTCATTCAATAAAACAGTCCGCCATCAGAAATGCCTCCATGTAGCCAATCTATGCAAATTCTAATCTGTTCAATAAATTGCACTGATGACAATACCATTTTATACCAGCGCGTCCTTAGCGTTGTTAAATAAAATGCTAAGGACACACCGCTATAAAACACACCGCCATCAGTGTATTTCCAGTAAGCAGAGACATTTTATTAGCGCACCAAACAGAGATAAAAATGAATTGAAGATCAACTTCCGATATATATTTCATTGTGAAATAACAAAACATCTTTGTTTTTACAAAAAGAACGGTTTAAGAAAAAAATGCTAGGTTATGACAGTAGAGACAGAGAGGAGAAGGCAGCAGAACTAATTTGTCGTAACACTAAAGGTGATAAATTAGCTGAAACAGAGGTGTCATTCTGGGACTGCGCAACTCTCTACCTGAACAACCACGGAAGAGCAAGCTCCGGTTACTTCTGCAACCTTTGGTTGTGTGTCACACTCGGATAGCTGCCACAGCCTCACCGTTACAGCGGTGGGATGCGCGTGTACCAGATAAGTCGCAAGGACAGCCTTGACATTCCGGAGGAATCTCGCGGGCGTGCGCGTGCGACTGCGCAGACGAACGTTGTCTCGGTGGCGGAGCCGTTGAGAAGATCCTCCTTCTCCTGAGAGCTTGCGTTGTCATCGCTGAGCGCTGTACATTTTCACAGAGAGACCTGTGAGGAGCACAGAGGCCATCGAAGCTCAGGTGGTAACAGTCATATCCATGAATCATTAATCTCGTAGGGTATCCAACAGGAACGGAGAAATGCATTGGGTGAATATAGACAGTGACTGGCAAATAAGTTCCTGACTAGACTGAGGTTCTTAAGGTGCCCCTCGACCATTTTGCCATAACACACAAGCAATACTGTGTAAGTATTCATTGATCATGCAGTATTAGGATTTGAAGTACTGTGTTAAGGTGGAACGTGGACACTGTTCTAAGGCTTAGAATGTCAAATTGATCTAAATCACCACCAGTGTGTACAGCACCCACCTGGATAACACACTACAGCAATTCTTTTGATAGATCGGAAGTGTAGGCGGTCTGATTGAGAAAGCCAGGTTGGGATTTTAACCAGAACACAAAGGAGCCTCCCCAAACCATAAGTGCCATGTGGGATCTTGAACCATCACATCGGGTCAGAACCTTGGTGTAACATCTTACGTGAAAGACGATTTAATTCACAGGTAGGCTTTACAGGAGAGACCCTTGCAGGTCGGTACTGTCCGTAGGTCTGGAGAGGCAACTCCTCAGACATCAAGGACCTGCATCGCCCCATGTGTTGTCCCATGTGAGGTCGTCTACAGGGAGGGCCTGGGGTGAAGTGATGCATCAGTGAATGAGTATACCTAGGATATGGATAATATCAGATACCTGCTTAGCTATTTATTGCCATTAAATCTGAGTTTAGACGTGGCCCTGGCTATCACATTGACCTTGGTTTTTGTTCTATGGGGATTGAGACCTTGGCGCAGTAGAGAGGCACCAGGGGTGCGTGCCATTACTTTTTTTACTCATCACCTCCTCTCCTCTGCTCCCCCACTACCACTCGTCTCCTACCCAGAAGAGTGTGGAGGAAAGGAGGGGAGGAGATGAGTTTGAATCCGCTTCGCCAATAGTTATGTGCCCTTCGCTCGCCAACCCTGCAATTAAAAATATGGCTACAGGAAAAATATTTTGGCTCTGCAATACTATCCTTTACAGGTATGGGGCCATTTCAAATACAATACAGTAGATGAAGTAGATGGGAAAAGTATAAAAAAGAATACTGATCCAATTCATTATAGTAATTGAGTATGCAAGCAAAGCATTTTGAACACAACTTAATTCTGAAGCAAATATTTAATATGATTAATCATGATTGATACTAGGGTCATCTATCAAGCAATAAAATGGAATTCCTGCAACAATAACGACAAACATAACATTCCTAGTGTTCAGGCTCTGAATTCTGTCATCTGTCCGACTGCACTACTGTAACAGATAACATTAAATATTTATAGAAAACATCTATATTTACTATAAATATTTATACGACCCAGAATGTTATTTTTCAGTGGAAACATGTTGACAATTCCAGTGTTGCATTATTGCAGGATGCAGGACGAGTGACAAAACGCATCACTTAAAACCAATTAAAATGTCAAACAATGCATTTTGTTTTTTTGAGGTCTACAGAAAATGAAGTCAAATTTATTTTTTGCGGTTCGTCTTGCCCACCTCTTGCGTTGAAAACGTCATCGTGGGACTGGCCGTAATTAATTTATTTGAGCATTTCTCTATTTTAGCCTCCTCGGGAATCCACCTGTCTCTCTTTAAGAGGTAATTCGCGCCGAAATCATCTCGGATTAATCATAGGCCTGTCTGATGCTCGGGTGCCTAAATAGTCCTCTCGCACAGATAGTGCCTTCTCTGACAGTCGACCGGATTCATTGTGTCGCTTATGCACCGCCACAGCAGGATTTTAATTAGACCCACAATGCTGATCTGATAGCCTTCTTACATTACCACAGGAGGCAGATATGTGCAGGATTACAGAATCAATAAACGAGAGAAAGACCGGAGATTTCAAACCCCCGATCAAATGTTTGGACACGAAAACCTATATTGTACGCGCCGCACGCTGCGGGTAGTCGTCCTTGTTTCGAGGGAAGAGGCGCCTGGGCGCCCGCCTTTCAGCACATTTCTCATTTTAGTACGTGAATATTGCAGTAGTCCCCTCATTTCATTCTTTTTTTCCCCAATATTCTTTTCCACATTTACCAATCAGCGCATTCTAAAGTTGGCATACACCTGTGTGGCTATAGGCACCAAGGTGTAGAGGTTGTTACACAGGAAGTTGTTTGCCTGATGCTTTTGGATACCTCCCAGTGCTTTATAAGCTTCTCACTTCCTCTACATTTATAAAGTATGAAATATACAGTTAAATGCAAATGTATTGGACAGTTGTGTCACTGGTTGTAATATAGATCAATGGCTGTTTAAAACAACTCATGAAATAAATGCAGACATTGTGAATTTTGACTCATAGTCAATGTTTGATTTGAAAATACTTTAAAAAATGTTATTAGTACAAAAGAAAGACAACTTATTTGACAACTGTCCCAATACTTTTGCAGTTTTTTTTTTACAGTTAACTGTATGCAATAATATGTTTGCCATCAATACAACAATAAGACAGCAATAACAATACTGATTGTCATCATAATCATCACAGTTCCAGTAAAACAGCTGCCAGCACCAATAATGCAATAGTGTAAACCATTTTTGTATCATGTGGCCTTGTGATTTCAAATGTAACTGGTCCTGTAAAGTCCTATTTCAGTACTAATTTACAATTGTACCAGTGGTACCCTAACCACTTGCTCCATCGGCACCTGCATATACAGTGTCCTCCAAAATTATGGTAATGGTAGAGTGAAATTTTGATTTTAGATCAAGGGAATATGAGACAAAAGTACAGACAATCAGCTTTTATTTCATGGTATTTACATGCATATATATTTTACCATTTCACAGACACTGTTTTTTGTGTTGACATTCCCTATTTTCAGCTGTGTGAAATTAAATTAGCAGATGACTGGTAGGTGTTTACTGTTGCTCATGTTTCCTTTTGCATGGATTGTTCGCAAATAAAAGAGCAGTGAGTTTCTAGTCTTGGTTTACCCTTTGTTTTCATTTGTGGAGATTGTATTTGGAGTCAGAGTCATACACCACCATGGAGTACAGATAACTAACTATGGCTGAAAAACAACAAATCTGTAAGCTGAGAGAACAGAAGAATTTATTAAGAAGGATACACAGGAACTGGGTATATTAAGTACAGCAGTTTGTAAAGTCTTGAAAAAACAAAAAGAAACCACTGGTGGACATGGTACAGGTCATCCAAAGAAGACAACTGCAGTTGATTACTGACAGCTGTGAAGAAAACCCCTAAAACAACAGTCAGTGATATCACCAGCAATCTCCAGAGGACAGGGGTGAAAATGTCACAGGCTACTATATGCAGAACACTTTGAGAGCAGAATTACAGAGGCTACACTGCAAGATGAAACCTCTCATCAGCAGCAAGAATTGAAAGGGCAGATTAGAATTAATCAAAGAATACAGAGAAGAGCCGGAAGAGTTCTGGAACAAAGTTTTACGAACCAATGAAACAGAAATAGATAATAATACCGAAGTGATGGAAAGCCAAATGTGTGGAGAAAGGAAGGAAGAGCCCATGATCCAAAGCATGCCACCTCACCTGCGAAATATGGAGGAGGTAGTGGCATGTCTTGGGTCTGTATGGCTGCTTGTGGAACAGGCTCATTCATCTTTATTCATGATGTAATGGAGGATGGCAACAGTAGGGTGAATTTGGAAGTGTACAGACAGATTTTATCTGGCTATGTACGAAGAACTTCCTCCAACCTCATTAGCTAACATTTCATCCTGCAGCAAGACATTGATTCCAAGCACGCTGCCTGCACAACCATAGCATTCATCAGTGGGGAGAAAAGTGGAACATTTTGGACCAGCCAAGTCAGGCACCTGGTTTAAATCCCGTCAAGCATGCATTTCACTTGCTGAAGAGGAGACAGAAACCCCAAAACAAAGATCAACTGATAGTGACTGCAGGGAAGAAGTTGCCAAATATTTGGTGATGTCAGAGGGTCATGGGCCTGATGCAGCTATTGCGTTTAAGGGCCATGCAACCAAATATTACGGTTTATTGCTTTGATTTACTTTTAAATTAATCCAATTACTTAATTTTGCACAGCTGGAAATGGCGGGACTCAACACAAAAACAGCTGTTTCTGTAAAATGGTAAAACGCATACACATGCAAATACCATGAAATGAAAGCTGATTGTACTTCACCTTTTGATCTCAAATCCAAATTCCTTAAGTCTATAGCAAAAATAAATTATAATCTACCATTATCATACTTTTGGAGGGCACTGCAGCCCCTCTGATATGCCCCTATGCTCCTCTGCAGGAGCGAGCAAGTACCAAGTGGATGAGAAGAGCATATCTGATGACAAGCAGTAGCTTGTGGGCGTACTCTTTATTTCAACATCTTGGAGATAATGTTTCTTAAGCCTCTGCCTGTGTAATACATTTTAAATGGCCAATGAATGCAAACTGCCAATGTTATATAACACACACACACACACACACACACACACACACACACACACACACACACACAGAGCCTGAATACCGTTCTTGGAATGGTGAGCTTTTAACGGAAACGAATCACACTTTCCAATAATAAAATTAATTCAAATACACATTTTGCTCTTTTACTGTGTCTATATTAAAGCAGCCAGTTCGGAAGGAATTGCATAATGAAAAGACAATAACTGTAATATCTTGCATACAGTACAACATGCTTTTAATACATTCCTAAGAACTTTGACAGATTAGTTTAATTAACAGTGCAAATTTAAATTGAGCTGGGTTTTCAGAAGCTGCCTTTCTGTCCACAGGCTGCTGCTCACTACACAATTTCCCCTCGCCGATGCTGTGGCTTTTATGGCATTGCAAGAACCATCTCCAGCTTTCTTTGCATTCACAGTTCGCTCCATGTAACCTTCTAGCACTTTCCTTGGTTACTGACTTTTAGTTCCTCTGTAATTTACAGACATGGGCTTCATGACATTAACTTAGCCTACAACTATAGAGAAGTTACTAGTATATCCGCATTGTTTGGAAGACGATGCAGTGTTATAATAGAAAGAAAATCTTCTTATGAGTTCCCAATGATGGTTTTTTGATTAGTAGTTATTATTTAATAGTCTGTTTAAAGTAAATAAGGCTAGAGTTATGCATGTAACCATTTCAACGAAGATTCAAAATTATTCAAATAAAAATTTGTGTAATATGACTTCACTATCAAAGTTCTGAACATTCTGAACTCTGAGTTCTGAATGAGCCCCATTCGCAATGGGTTTGTATCTCTAAGATTCTACTGTGGTAATGGGCCAAGTCAGAGGTAGGTCTGCTGTCAACTTTTATTTATCTATACCATCTACATCCTGCACAAACATAATTTGTGGGAGGGAACTCATGTTAGGGAGATTAGTAGTTGTAGCTAGCTTGCTTTCGTGTTGGCTGCCTAGCCAACATGGAACTGGTAGCTAGCGAGCAGTTCCTGAAGGGAAATAGAAAGCTATAAGAGGTCACTATAACAGTTCCCTGAGACTGAGATGAATGTTAATGAGTAGCTAGTTAATGCAAATGTATTAATTTTGAATTTTATTTAAAATAATTATTAGGGGTGTGAACAGTGGTAAAATGTATTTGTTGGAAAAAGTATTACGTATTAAAAAAATATATTGTTCTTTAAGCAATAGTATTAATATAAAATAATTACATTTTTTGAGCATACAATAGCTCATTACCTGAATTGTTTGTTCTATACAGACATCTTTGCTCATCTTTATCAAGGGTGTGAATAATTTTAGAGGGCATTGTATGTATATATACTGTATATGTGCCCATACATAGATGTCTGTTTTGAATTCCATCGATGTCTGCATTACAATAAGCAATCATGAGAACAAACCTCCTAATTTCCTTCTGTATGCACAAATATTAAGGCATCCATTGTGGGAATGGAGGATAGAAATGTACAATTTTAATTAACAGATGGCTCTGATGTAATTAGTTTCAAATTTATGGAGGGGCAGACAACACAAAATAGAATATTTAACAGAAATCACACACACACGTTTTCCTTGCCAACTGAGGAATGTAATGAGAGATGAATTAATAGAAAATACCAGTGTAGTGCGTTCTGCTGTTATATAAGCCATAATAGTATAACGCATCCAATCAACATCTTATTAATTTTCATAAAATTGTTATTACAGGAGAAAAATGTAAGATGGTTCATTGAAATGTTGCATCTTTTAGAACTATGTGTACTCAAAAGTTATTTTCCTTCCCAGAGGCCCACAGACCCACAAACTGAACCACGCCTGGGTAGGCTTTGGATCAAAAAAGATCACTCTCGAGGGTTGGCACTTCATGTTCCCATGACAGCAGGAGCACACACGTCTGATAGAATAAATCTTTTGAAAAAAAAAAAAAAAAACGACACACTAAGTTCAAATGCATTCGTTCCTCCTTGGGGCGCTTTGACAAGTTTACCTGAAAGCGTATTGGCATTGTGGTGTACTTTCATCCCTTCATTTCCTCTTGTTTAATTCCTCCCTTTGTTTCAGAAAACATTCAGGCAGACAAATTAATTACAAAATTAATTGAAGTATGTTTATTTAGTCCACTTCCTGCTATCTGTCAACCGGCATCCCGCTGCTGTCATATTGAAAGTTTTCAGTTGCACTCGATCTGCTTGCAATTAACCTGCAGCTTAAGTTCTCAGGATAATGTACTGCTGTGACAGAGAATACTGACAACCTTTGTGTAGTCCTTTTGCTCTTCCTATGTGTCCTTTGGTGTTTTTGTTTTTATTTCACTGAAGTAGGAATGAAACAGTCTTTTTTCAAGGGACTATTTACAAGGTACATCTTGGAAGCTCGTGTTTGAAGAAAAGGAACATATGATATTATAGGAGACATTACATATGCAGTTTGGTGTTCTCTTCAACCTATTCATTCCTAACTTTGAATGTGTTCGATTTCATGATGCACAAATTCACGAAATCACAAATGTACCTCAAGTCCATTGCTTTTTATTTAACTTCCAAACAGTCTGACACTGCGTATCTTTAGTTAGGGTTTGGAGTTTATTGGGTTTTGGTTCACATCCTGGTGCAATTAAATCCATCTCAGTGGTTTCACTTCTGCTAATGAAACCAACTGCGCTTCTATAAGAAACAATGGAAATAGCTCTGAATGTGCCTTCTTAAAATCATAACTGCTTTTTGTAACCGCTTTTTATGTACACAGATGCTGCACATTACAGCAAAGACCTACCTCTTTGTGTGCTTTGACAGTGGCAGGCTTCTTTTCAGAGGCTCAGCTGGATCGTATTTTGCTCAAATTGGTGATATATGCAACTAATCAGGCTGAGAGCAGCATCGGGTCCGATGACAGAAGCTCTATTCGGGCAGATAGCTGGTACAGGTTTACCAGTCCGAGAAGATGTCTAATACACACAGTTGAAAACACATTTTAAAAATCATATGAACCCACTGCTATCCATGCCTGCTGACTATCTGTTCAAGAACATGGGATCCTATGTTTGCAGCCTAGGGCAAAATGGCGGCTCTCTGTTATGGCATCATCGTACTAATAGCACTCACGCTGCACAGCTAATCTGTGGCTAAAATGAGCCACTTCTCTTGCCTGTGTTCCTTTTAGTTTGGTTTCATTGCCTGGTTGACAAAAGCAGTTGCATTGTTTTGCAGTCATGTTCTTCCTGTTTTTCATTTTATTTGTTATGTACCCATTTGCCGTTGGTTATTCCATTATTGCGCTATTCATGTGTGTTCTATTATGAATATAACTATATTTTCATAGAAAATCTACTAACCTGCATACATTTAACACGTTCAGCCTCTATACAAAAGAAGCACATGCTATTATTTGTATTCAAACTGGGTTTGTTATTGTGTTCATAAGACTGTATTACAGACCCTGATGGGTGTATATTTTTTTATTATAGACTAAAAGGAGCAGATTTTAAAGAGGTGAAACAGGTAAACAACCCACTCTGTGCAAAAGCCATTTACTGCATAGGAATATAGATAATATTAACCACATTTTACTCAAGGTGGAAGAAGTAAACAATTATTTGCCTATAAGAAAAGATCTGATTTTATTTTTTTGGTACAATTAATACTGCATTTGAATTACATTGAAAAAACCTGAAAGCATAATTTAATGATGGAAAAAGAAATCAACCGATTCAAATGTCTCACTTGAAGGAAATAAACATGGATTTTAAATGTGAAAGACACAGCTGTTCACTGAGCAACAGCCAGTGCTATTTGTCTTTTATCTTCCTCTGTAATGTGCACAGGTGCTGCTTAATTCAATTGGAAAACGTTGCCATGGTTTTACATTAATATGTTTCCATGTTACCAGTACAACTGTTGTCATGGAGATGATAGGACTTATTTGAACTGAAACTGAGGCTGTTTTCAAAAGAGCTCTATATTTTGATTTTCTCTCTTTATTTTAGGTTTGTTTTTATCCACAGACATTAAATAGACCTTGTTTAATTTAATCTAAATTCCATTTTATGAACGCGACTCAAACATTAAGCAATTAAATTGGATGAACCAATTTTAAATTACACAAGCCACGAGAGCTCGGTCTGCGTAACTACTCTCTTTATTCAGATAAACCTCAGTACCATTTGAAGGTGAATGCAGTTAAAATGATGGACATTTTCAATCATTTTCAGACTTATTGTCGTTGTCCATTTCCTTGCGTTGTTTTCTTCCCCGAATGGCCGTGGAAATTTCCAGAAGAGGTCACAAGCACCTTACTGTCCATCTGCTTTCTGAGAAGGGGGAGCAACCGATTCAATTTTGTGGTCTTGGAAATTGGTTCAAATTATTTAGCTACTACTGATAGTAGCATCTGTGTAGCATATGTGCTTTTATTATTTATTTATTTTTATTCTACAACAGAAGGTGAACATGTTTTTTAATACTGTTTTTTAATCTGTCTCAGGCTCTTCTTTACCTACTGTGTCGCTGGTATATATCTTGCTCTGTTGGCTGTTGCAGATTACAGCAGACACACCATCCCACCCTTCCTTCCTCCTGGCTACCACTAACATTACAGTATGTTACAGTATTATAATCTACTTCAAATGTTAGCTGTTTTAAGTTTGTATTTCTGGCTCAGTCATACAAATGTGGTGCCATGGCTCTGGGTTTTATTCAGGAGAGTCCTTGCCATCCATACGGCAAGCAAAGAGGTACAATTAGCTTGCTGAGCAAGAGACCCTAGCCGTACATTCTTTTTTTTTAAGGTTCCTGGATGTAGCATCGCTTACTGAATGGTATTTTTAAAATACTGTTGTTTGTTCTGACTAATTGTGCTGTTATGATGTGTTCCTGTGGGCTGATTTAAATGAAACCTAAATAAAGGATTGCGCAACAGTTATTGCAAAGAACAGGACTTGTTCAAGGACAGACTGAATCTTATTGAGAAAGCTTTGCGCTCAAAATCTTTTCTTCATCCCTTCAGACTCAGCTGGGCACATGACAAAGCAGGGTCTGTAATTTTGCAAACATCTAGTTGAGGAGAGCGCAAACTGAAAACCACTCACGTCATGGTTTAACTACGGTAATCTCTAGGGGTGGTTTTGTGACCATGTGGATATTGAAAGGCTGCCTGGCTGTCAGCACCGCCTTATTTTAACTTGTGTTTGGCAGCTGTGTTTCAAAAGGTCAGATACATAGGCTCGTTATACGATAAAATGGCTTCATCATAGTTTGTATTTAAATGGCATTTTAATGTTATTATTATCATTTGTTATGTAGCATCAGAGATTTATCACTATAGTTTTATCTCTCTGGACTGATCACCTCCCATAAGTAACTGCAACAGTAGTGCACTTTTGCTGGAAGGAAACATTGCTGTCTGCATGAAATATTATATAAATATTATATAAATAGCATCTCTGTGACAGCGTTGCTGAATAAGCATCAGAAGAATTGTGATATTGTAATCAGCAGTCTCAGGGGTCATTTTGGAGGCCAAATAACAAAAAAATATAGACTATGGAGGACTGGACTTATTATTATATTCTTTTGTTTGCAATTGCATACATTCAGTTCTCTGTATCACAGCATATTAAAAACATTTTTATTGGTTTTTGATATTCATTTTTATGCAGGCTCCTCTTTAAAGCTCTGGAAAACAAACTTCAAGCAACCTTATAACAATATCTCAGATTATTTCATGATTAAGACAAGTTCTTCAGACAGTTTGCTGTAATCAAATGTATAGCTGCGTCAGCGGTTTGTCTATCTAATATTAGCTCGTATTATTTATTATGAAAAAATAAATATTATGCCTTCTGGCCTTTTCTTTGACCCGTAATTGTGTTTACTACTATGGGCTCTGCTTATGTTCCATGACTGTTGAATGCAGCTTGGTACGGTCTACACATAAAGACTATGCACAAGCTTATACTTGCTTTTTTAAAATATTAAACAGAAAATTCAAGAAAGCGATAATGGGATTTGTGAAGCCACGGTTTTTTCTTTCTGTCTGTCTAGAATGAATGCCATTGGCAATTGAAATATGACACCAGGCTTCGAAAATAGATTTCTTCAAAGCTCAGACATCGCAGCCTAATTCCGAATGTTGAAGCTGTTAAGTGTATTTTTGTTGACCGAATGGGCGAACCCCATAAACACGACTTCACTAATTTGGGTTGAGGTTTTTGTTTTTGGAATGGCATGTCCTCATATCAGGTTATAGCAAATGGGCAAATGCTGAAACGACCCTGTGCCTCTGATGCCATGTCGAGTGGGCACAGTTAGTGATACATGCTTGTCCTTGTACAGTAACATGCATCTTGACACTGTCCCATAGCAGCAAGCTTGTTAGGTGCACCATTGCAAAGTTTCCGGAGATCTACGCATTAACAGGCAAGTGTAACCAACAACAGTGAAATACCACAACTCCCAAGATATGAGACTGAGAAGTGTCAAAAGTTGCGTTAAAAATGGTGGATGAAACCATAGACCATATAAAAATATGGACGAAGTGATTATGACGTACCCACTGATTTGCTGTGGTTAGTGCTCACTGGCGCATGAAGCCTAAACTAGGGCACAGCAATTGCCCGTTGCAACCAACGCAAGCGCAATGGAGCGAAAGAGTTGAGTCCACGACAACAGGAAAATCCACCCCGACTACCTTACATGGTAATTAGACACGCCCACGTCTGGACAACAAGTGTGGCCTTGTAACCACAGAACCGTACTGTCATAACATTTCAAAAAAGTTAATTGTGCAAGATACGTTTAGTGTTAAGATATTTACACAGAAAAATAGATAAAATAGATCACTAGCTAGCAAGCTTACTAGCTACCTAGTTATATAGACAGATAGATAACAGATCTCTAGATAGCTAGACAGCAAGTTAGCTAGACTGATAGATCGATAGCAAGACAGTAAGCTTTAAAATCCCCCTAGCTTGTCTTCTTAAAGAAGCTTCAAAACTGCTTACAAATCTGATTTCACCAACAACATATACAAATTATAAAAGACAAGACTTTATGAGAATCAACTGAAACCCCAAAATGGTCAAAAATCGCATTTTGACATAGAGTCTTGTTTATCTGAAGATAAATGTACTAACCGAAAGAATGGGAGAGAAGAATCCTTAGAATAGCGGTTTAGCGGTTAGTACAATTAAACCCTATTTTTTATACGGTCCATGAGTTGAACGCAGCACACAACATTTTTGGACCTTGGACTTAAAATGGTGAGATCGTATGTAATCTAACTAATCAGAATAAAACAACACAGCATCGCACCTGCTGCTGAAGCACTGCCTGGCTGCGAGGATGGGGAATGTCCTTATATGGGAATTTCGGCGGAATTTTTTTTATTTTTTATTTATTTTTAAAAAATCAAACCCAAGGGAGACATTACAAGGGATGGGATTAACTACTTAAACCATCATTTCTTGTGTAAAAAATGCATTGACTTTATATTTCCTCAGAAAAAATTGGTCCCTTTTCAGGCTTTCCCCGTTGACTTAACATTGGGTGGGCTGGGTTTTAGGTTCTTTTTGCAACCAGGCGTTGCAGTTCACTTTTTAGCCACTGGGGAGAAAGGCTTCACTAATAGAGGCGAGTTGTTGGCGCTTGGATGAAACCCACAATCTTTGCAGCCACACGGCAACTTCTGTGCATGAGACAAGATTATTGTCCTATTTTTTTTTTTTTTTTTTTAATGTTAAAAGCAAGTAGCAGAAGCCTAATTGACCTTGTTCAGTTTCTCTGAGGTCACTGCACGGACGGAGAAGTACATTTATGAGGATGTGGAGAACCATCGTGTTTTTCTGTGTGTTCGAAAAAGTGATCCAGTGATCGCAGAAGGCATTTTGCACCCATCTAGCAGCACCAAAAACAATTGTGATTGAATATTCATATATTTACGCGTGACTGATCATACTGTGCTGTCTGGTGTACTGTATACAATAAGAAAATAATCTACTTCAAATGTTAGCTGTTTTAGGTTTATACTTCTGGCTCAATCACATTTAAATGTGGCACCAGAGAGCCTGAACAGGGGATGTTTGAAAAAAAAAAGAGTAATAATCCTGCAATGAAATTTGTAATCTCAGTAATGCCGAATCCCAGAATGCATACTGTTGGGAGAATTTGTAAAAAAAAAAAATAAATAAAAAAGTGTTTAAAAAATTAAAAAAAAACTCTTTACCTGGAAATACAGTCCAGCTCTCAAGTTCAGAAGACTCAAGTTTGCTTTCTAACAACCGAAAGTGTCAAAGTGCAAAAAAAGCAGGAGACAACAGACGGGAGGAAGCAACGCGAATGCGCCGCTCCTATTGAGCGATTTCAAGTGCCCGCCGTGATTGATTAACTCAAATAATGGGAGTTCTCGGAGGAGAGAGCCAAAGTGAGGCTACGTGCCAGGACTCATCTGATAAAGGGGGAGCCCATTCAGCTGTTAATATAATCTCATGCCTTTATATGGAAGCATCTGCTCGGCACCGCACGTGGTTTAAAGCCGGAGCACAAAAGGAAAATAATTGACGTTCGTTCGCCTTCAATCGCAGGCAAAGTATGTGGCGCAACAGCCGAGCAGGGTTTGCCAACTCCCGCATGGATAATATCGCGGTTCCCTCCGATGCGTGGGCTGCGGACGTGTACGGGAAACCTTCAAAGTTTGACTTTATTTGTCTCTGATTATGAACGTGTGTAGGTCTCCTTTGAGATCCCACTGGATTGGGCATGCGCGTTCCATGTCAGGCTTGCATGTTCTCCAAGGGTCAAAATTTATACATGTAGCTACTTTCTAAATTCTTAGTTTCTATGTTGTCAAGCTAGCAGTTACTTAATATCAGCTGCTGTGCTCGCTCATTTTGATTCAGTGTTTGATTAACATATTCATGAACCCCAGAAAGCACACATTTCAGTGGATTCACTGTTGAATTATCCAGAGTTGGAGGTTTGGGAATATTAATCTGTAACTCATATCCAATTCTACAAATTGAGGACAAGATTCTTTTGCTAAAAGGCAATTGCAGGTAGGATGAGAGAAACACATCTTGCTGCTATTTTTATGATGTCAAAATGACGCATGACACCGGTCCTTATGACCAGTCCACTGGCACATGCTCAGTGCTATAGCTTTCCCATTTGAAAGAACGTACTTTAAATACACCTTGCCGTCATAGATGCTATTCAGTTGATATATATCCTTTTGAAAATAAAAAGCATCTCTCAAAGTCTTTTCACAGACATAGATGAACACCTTTCATGGCTAGTATGTAGCTATTTTAAGAGCAGATAGTCCCCAAGTGGTGCGCCTGGTAAAGATATTCGTGCACAGCCCAATAATGTTTCCTGTTGCTCAGAACAGCGGCAATGAACTCGGGACAAAATATATTGGGAAAATATATTGGGAATATATTTTGTAACAAATTAAAAATAGTTACACCCCATATCCTGGGCCCCCTTCGGGCCTGGGTCCGGGACAAAATGTCACAGTGGTCCCCCCCCCCCATGTCCGTGACCCCGGTGCATGCTCAGTGTAGGCCCCCTCCGCAGGATGGCCTGTAATTGGCTGCATTACCCCCAAGGAGGGAAGATTTCAGTCCACAGGGTTATTATCGTCTCGCTGCGCCGGACTTAGTCACATGGTCGATTGAGCCCTCGCGGCCTCCCAGGGGCGTGGGTGCGGTTTACGGCTGGAGGACCGGGGAGGGAACGGGCGACGCAACGCCAGGCAAAAACCACAAGGGGGCCGATCGACCGAGAAGGACGGGATCTTTTGTAACGAGGCCGGGGCATTCCTACCGAATGAAAGCCCCTCCTCAGCTGTGCGCGAAACTATGAATTATGCAGTCAGCCCTGGAGAAGGATTTGACACCAAATGGTGGGGAACGTCATGGCGACGAACGCCACGGTTTTAGCAGTACGGCTCCTGCAAGCGGTTATTAAAAGGGAGTGGTGGATCTGATCATCCAGAGCCATACCGTACATTCACTGCGTTTTCTATACTCGTTACATCATATCTCGTAAGCGTTCTCGGTCCATTCGCACACTGAACTATGTGCATTTACCCTGCTAAAACACGTGAAAAACAGTAAGCAGACATGCTTTTCCCGCATCTGTGCTAGTCCAGGCATTTGCCAACTGCATTTGCATTTTCCTTAAAATAGGAACCACGGAGGGAGATGTTACGGCTGCAGCGCATTTCGTTTCAGCGGTCTTTGTGTTTCGCTCTTTCCTTGCCGTGCACGACGCAAAGAAAAAATAAAAACAGACAAGATGCTTTCTCGCGCGGTTCCATACTGTGCGATTTACAGCACTTGCAACTTTCCAGTCTTATGCCGTTGCTCATTTTTCTCCATCTTGGCTAAACTAATCAAAGGTGAACCTCCTGCTTGATCCAGATGGCTGAGAGGAGTCTGTCTGTGTAATGAATTCCATCTACGTCAACATCCACACAGCTGTGCTACTGGATCTTTCTGCTTGCATAACCGCCATGATTGTATCTGTATATAAGGGTTAGACAATACTTTTTTTTTGGGAAGGGGGGGGGGGGTGGAACACCTAGAAATACATGCAAACATATCATATCTGAGTAAAATATAAATCTGGCTTGCGGGGTTCAGCTTTAGGTTTTACCTTGTAAGGTTTAAGTGATTTAACACCCACCTGTGTTATGCTATTGATCATGTCAAGGGAAATCTATTTTATAGCCAGAGATTCACATTCTACAGGGTAATTTTCGGTACTTATTAAACAATCCCCTTGCGTCTGAGAACAAAGTAGCAAATGATCAACTTGTGTTTGTGTTGCAATGGCAATATGCATTTTCGTCCAGTCTATGATTTTAAAGACCTTTACACTTTATTTTTAGACGATGTTAGTCTTATATTATAAAAATGAAAGCATAAACACCATTTATATACATTGAACATTTAACATTACAATACATCGTCTGACAGATCTGGTCTTTTCCAAAGCGATGAACAGTATCAGTAACATCAAACTTATTTAAAAAGAGCATTAGAAATGTAAGTTGGAATGATATCTTGCAATACTGTTGTCAGATAATGCATAATGTACTTTCAATATGGCCATCAGTCAACCAATCACAAGTCAAGTTTGATTTTGTATGCTTCTGCAAGCTCACATTTAAGAATGACATAGCAATTAGGTAAGTCATCAGTGGCTTCCCCATATCACTAAAACAATGTGTTTAAAATGTTAAAATAAATAATATAATTTATTTTATAATAAATTATTTCATTATTTGTTTATTTAAATATTTCAATAATATTTAATTCAATTACTAAATGCACACTGTTACAGACATTATTGAAGCCATTGTATATACCGGTACTGAATAGATATCGAAGCAGCTGTGTTTCGGCAGTGAAGGGTTTAGGCAATTCCGTAATGGTGTGGAACACAATATTTCTGGCATGGTTTGGGTTCACACATATGCCACTCGTTACCTAATGCAGAAGTGCATCTTTCGAAGTGAAATGTACCCATTCACAGAGTTGTTTCTCCTGTAGAATTCAAGACTCTGGTTGGTTCTATGGAACGGCATACAGATCTCATTGACCACACATTGAGTGCCATGCTTAATGACTTCACACTGGTGTTCCCATGGACTTATATACTACCTGTACATTTATTAGCAGTTAGCAGTTAGATTTTTTCCCCACATTTTAGATACTTGACACTTTGATTTCACTATTAATAATTCAAAGATATGTTTCAAAGCTAGATTTTAATGTTTAACTGACATTATTTTATTTTTTTTCAGTTTCATTATATAAAAGCTTGGGTATCCAGATTTGTTTTCTCATCTAATCGAAAACATATATGCACTATCAAGTAACGCTAATGCATTCATTTAAAAAAAAACAAAAAAAAAAAAACATATTTCGACTGGTTAATTGGAAAAATGTTTTATCATAAATTTGAGAAGATTGCAAGTGCGGTGATAATCTGAGGAACACAATCTGTACTAATATGTAAATCATCATTTCTATTTTGCATTATGCATTTTAGAACTATTGGTAACCTCCAGTGCTATCTGCAATGGGCTATGTCCAAAGGAAATGTCAGTTTCACCTCTTTGTAAAATGTGATGAAAAGAGTGAATTAAGTGGAATTTAAATGGAAAATGACAGAGCATATTTAATAAGCAGAAATGTCATGAAGCTTTAAGCAGGGCATTGTGCTTTCTTGCTTTCTATTAGTATTTACCAGGAGAGAGAGAGTCCATGCAAATCAGAGATATCTTTCAGTGGAAAGATCAAGAGGAATCAAAATGATGCAAGAAATTATTAACATTGTTTGCCTTCAGGGTCCTGAATGAAAAATAGTGCATTGGTCTTTATTGAGATTTCCAATTTCTTTTATTGGGGGAATTGCATGGTACTAAAACCAAGCTCACTTAGGAGTGTCTTGTAATGTTTTTCTTTTTCCGATTAAGATTTTTGTGATCTTCAAACATTTCCTGGCAGACCAGCATCTCCACTTTCTCCAGCATCTTCCCAAATTCCCACTGCTGCAGTACTGCTGTAGTTATGAGCTATTCATCAGTAAAATCTTGTAATACAGTGGCAGTGTTAATGCACTACATTCTGCAGACATGACCAAAGAATTCTGGAACAAAATGTTACACATTTTATTTGTACAAAATGGAGCTTACTTCATGAAACAGGCAGTGATAAAAGGAGACTTTATTACATTACATCAATGCCCACTGATAAATTGTAAATGAAAAATTCTGGAAGCTTCCAACTCATAACAATTCACATGCCACACATAATGCTTCCGTCCAAGTCTGAATCAGACACTGCTTCCTGTTGAAAATGCCATAAATCGCATGCATGTCCAGCATGCCCAACCACCCAATAACCTGCCAGTCTCCTGTACCGTGCATGAGATATTGCACTGTTTTTTGATCTGGCCTTGTTAAACCGGTATGTGTAAGGCTAGGACATGGACTACAGATTCACATCATTTTCATACTCATCAAACTATTCACTGACCCCTCTGCAAAACCTGTTGCCCTCTGCAAAAATGGTTTCCATCCTCTTCTGGTCAGGTCTGGTCGACCTCTTATTGGATAAAACGCTATCGCGTGATTTAAACTTCAGTAAATTGTTTTGTGCATGCGTACATACAAGTTACTGGTACATTCATTCACTAAGCCTGTACGTAGCTGAAATAGCTGTAGCTAGCTGCTAATTTGCGAGTGAAAAAGGCACTATAATTTTGGCTGAATTCACAGTGCG